>NC_045432.1:3503319-3644397 GCF_902635505.1 Sarcophilus harrisii
TGAATATATGCATATATACATACACACATACACATATAGTAACAGGCAGAGGAATAGGTCAAGTATTAAATTATCTAATGGTTTATTTTTTTAAAAATAGAATAATGAGAAAGTTTGCCAAAAAAACTATCACAACTATCTATCACAGAAGTGATTATATTATATTACAAATTCACATTTAAATTAAATATGAAAGGGTGATTGAAAGCTAATTCGAAGGGCAAGGAGGAAATTACTTTTCATATATATATATATAAAAGAAGAGGTTACTACAAAACAAGCAACAGAGTGAATCAAAAAATTTTAAGTGGATTAATTCTACTTTTATAATGTTGAAATACTTTTGCAAATCAAATAGATCAAATATAGTTAAAAATATCATAAAAAGATACACTTAATTGAGGAAATTGAGGAATTGAGAGCACTGTAGCAAAGTGCTCTAATGACTGGAGCATAAAGAACATATAGAAGGAACTATTCCAGTTTCCAAAATTAAACACCATTCTCTGATATGTCAAACAACTCGAACAAGAATTTTTCTAAAAATTAAATTCAAGCTATCAATATCACAAAATGCACGAAAACTGTCATAGAAATGCATATTAAAACAACGTTGTTCTTTCAGCATCTAAAGCATAGAAATAAGAAGGTTCAGGGACAGTCTCCCATTGTTTTCTGAAACAAGCTACTTGGAAAGTCCCTTTCACCAGGTACTGATGGTAAGGAGAACAAGCTACAACTATCATTAAAGATCAAAGGAAAGAGTCAATAGAGGCAATATGGAGAAAGGGAGGGAACAATTCTTAATTTAAAATCCTACAGAAAAGAATGTTAAAAACTAGCTTTAGAAGTAATTGAAAAAAAATACTTCTAATAGGGAAAAAGCCATTTAAAAATGAATTATTTTATAAAGTGAAAGATCTTGAGAAATAAAATAACATCTTATTTTTCACATAAGTTTTAATCTTTGGAAGTGGAATTTTTATTAGAGTAAGATATATTCTTATTCCTATAATTTCCATTCCCTTTGATCTTCAAAGGCAAGATATTATCATAAATATTTGGTAATATATTAGAAATATTTATTCTAAGTTGTCTCCTCTCTCAGAAACTCCAAGTCCAAGCCAAGGTCAGTAGAAAAGGAGCAGAAAGAAAGAGGAAAACGTCTATCTGAAGAGCAGAGCAAAGTAATGTCCTCTAAAGCTTCTCCCTGCTGTCTCCACAGCATCCCAGGCCACTCTACAAAGCCCCTCCACCAACCTCTCAGCCCCAAGCAAGAGTCCTGGCCAGACAGGGAAGCCCCTGAGAGGCACGACTCTCAGATTCACACAAGTCCATAAACCCCTGCCCACACCTACACAGACTCACACACAGATGATCCGATCTTCATACACTCACACACACACACACACACACACACACACACACACACACACACACACACACACAATTCCTCCTGGGCCCTAAGAAAAGCTAACTGGAGAGAGAGGATGTTCATGTAAAGGCAGGTTGGGAGGAAGAGAAGATAAAGAAAGAAAAGGAGGGACTGAGGCAGGAGCAGGGAGGAGGCACTTACCTCTCACAGGCAGTAGCAGGACCCTTGGGATCTGTCCGTCTGGAAGGGGCATGAGAGGCACTTCAGTTGCTCTCCTCCCCTACATCCTCATACTGAGAGAAAAGAGACATATTTATTTTTTAATTGTTTTTAATAATTATAGCTTTTCTTGACAGAACATATGCCTGGGTAATTTTTACTGCACTCACTTCTGTTCCAACTTTTCCCTTTCCTCCCTCCACCCCTCCCCAGATGGCAAACAGTCCTATACATATTAAATATGTTTGCAATACATGTGTGCAGAACCAAACAGTTCTCTTGTTGCACAGGAAGAATTGGATTCAGAAGGTAAAAATAACCGGGAAGAAAAACAAAAATGCAGTTTACATTCATTTCCCAGTGTTCTTTCTTTGGGTGTAGCTGCTTCTGTCCATCATTGATCAATTGAAGGAGACATATATTTAATAGAAAGTAGGAGGGGCAGTCATTGTGACATCACCATGGAGCAGGGTTATACTCCTCCCAGAGAAGAGGAGAAAGGAGAAAGGAGGGAGAGGGCTCTATGACATCAGGCCCAGTGCAGTGGGATCCCCTTCCCTAGTCATTTCTCTTTAACCACATCACACAGCCTGTTTAGGGAGGGGTCACAGAGATCATTAAAAGAGCCAAGGACACACATGTGAAAGTTGTTTGTATCAGCCCTTTTGCGGTGGTAAGGAACTGGAAGCTGAGTGAATGCCCATCAATTGGGGAGTGGCTGAATAACTCTGGTATATGACTGTTGTGGAATATTATTGTTCTATGGGAACCAATCAGCAGGATGACTTCAGAAAGGGCTAGAGAGACATAAAATAAACTGATGTGAAGTGCAGTGTGTAGAACTAAAGAACATGGTACATAGCAACAAGATTATGTGATGAACAACTCTCATGGAATTGGCTCTTTTCAACAATGAAGTGATTCAGGTCAATACCAATAGCCATGTGATGGTCTTTTAGGACCATAGGGACTGAATGTGGATTTTAACATAGTTTTTTTCATCTTTAATATTGTTGTTTGCTTATTTTTTTTTGTTTTGTTTTTTGTTGTTGTTGTTCTCTTCTTTTGTTTTCCTTTTGGAGTTGATTTTTCTTGGGCAAAATGATAAATGTGGAAATATGTTTAGAAGACTTGCACATCTTTAACCTGTAGTAGATCCTTTGCTGTCTAAGAGAGGAGGAGGGAGGGGAAGAAAAATTTGGCATACAAAGTTTTGCAAGGGTGAATGTTGAAAATTATCTTTGCATGTTATTCTGAAAAATAAAAAGCTATTATTATTTTCAAAAATAAAAATTTTCCCTCAAAAAACATTATGTTGTGAATATTGTGTACATTTTTTTAATCCGTTTTCATCAGTTTGCATCAATTCATATAGATTCTTCCATGCTCTTCTGTATTCACCAGACACATCACTGCTATTACATTTATGTACAACAATTTTTAAATAACTTTTTATTGACAAGAGCCCATGCCAGGGTAATTTTTACAACATTATCCCTTGCACTCACTTCTTTCTGGTTTCTCCCCTCCTGTGGTCTTTTTCCAAAACATAGCAAGGTGATAAAAGTTCAGATCTTTTATTGTGTCCTTCAATATAGCCAGTTAGCTCAGAGGCCTATCTCTGCTTGGTTCCAAGAGATCTTGCAGCTTTGTCCTTGGCTTCTGCCTCTGCTTTCTTCACCCTCCAGCCAGCACCAAGGTGGAAGATGCAATGAACCTCTTGCCTCAAAGATAGGGCTTGTGGGCTTCCTCCCAGAGTGCTCCTCTCCGACCCCAGTCAATGTTCCCAAGAAAAGTCTTTTTAGCTCTAAGAGCTTCCTGTATATATATGATCTCCCAAAGGTTAACTCTGCCTTCTAGAGGCAGGGCTTAAGAAAGTGTAAGTTCGGATATCTCATACTAAACCTGAAATCTCCCAAACGTGTGAACTCCATTGAGTACTTAAATATTTCTTGCTTCTATGAGCTCTCTAAAGGTGTGAACACAAGCATCATTTCTATCAGTTGTACTTAGTACCTTGTTTCAAGTTCTGGCCCAAAATATCTTCTTCTAAGATCAAATCAATCATTGAACCATGTCTAATTAGATAATTATTATCTCTATCAACTGTAATGGCTTAATAGTTTATAAAGATTCCAACATCCTCCCTCCCTCCACCCCTCCCCAGATGGCAAACAGTCCTATACATGTTAAATACGTCGCAGTATATTGATACAATATTTGGCAAAGAACTAACGTTTCTTGTCCCTTTGGTTCAAATAAAAAACCGGGAAGGAAAAATAAAATCAAAAGTTTCTTTCATTTCCCAGTGTTCTTTTTTGGTGTATTTTTCTGTCCTCCTTGACAATTGAAATAAGTTAGATTCTCTTTTCAAAATCCCTTCCCACAAATCATTTATACTATATTTTAAGTTTAAATGACTCCTAGTTTCTCATTTCTCAAATCGGTTCTTGAAGTTTCTCCCAAATCTTGTATTCATCTGCCGTCATTTTTTCTTACAGAACAATAATTTCCTTTCCCTCTTTTGGAAAAGTCAAATGGTTATGGGTTGATTAAACAATTTTGGGGGCTTTCCTTCCTCTTGTTGCTTTAAGTTTAATGAAAAAAATTTTGCTAAATGTAAGGTATGGGGGGCAACCATGGTCCTCGATATTGAGAGTAAGTTCTCGGGCCCATTTTGTTACCCAACCCATTTCAATTGTGGGATTATTAATTTTCGTTCTGCCACTCAAACATTCTGCTCAAACATTTTAGGCAATACAACCCTTTTCCCTAAAATATCTTTTGGGGTTTGAGTAGAAACACTTGGGGTCCAAATTCTTTTGTAACTTTTTGGAAGTTCCAATTGTTAGGGCTGGATGTTTTTGTACCCCCCAATTTGTTTACCATTTCCCATTAATTGGGCTTATTTTTATTACCACAAACCTTGCTATCAAATTTTTCCAAAAGGGGTTTTTCTTCTTTATCTTCTTTGGGAAATAAAGTAATGGGTCAATTTAAAGTATATTTTTGCATTTATTTTTGGTTTTAGAAATTTTTTTTCCCTCTCCAACAATGCATTTATGTTTTTTCAACAACCTTTCAAATTGAGATAAGCTTTAGTGAATTGCTAGGTCAAAAAGGTATGATTTTATGCCTTTGGGCAATTCCAAATTTTGCAAATATTGAATCAGTTCACATCTTTACAACATTTCATTAATGCTTATTTTAAATCCTTTCCAAATTTGTTTTTTCTTTTGTCAATCTAATGGAATGGTAATCTTAAATTGTTTTAATTTTATTTCCCTCTAAATTAAAGTTTTTTATTGGTTATAATGCTATGGATTTATTAATAATATTTTTTTATAACAGAATGGCTTTTTGTATAATTTGACTCATTTCTCTATTTTGAGAAATGATGCTTTATCAAAAACTTGCTAAATTGTTTTCACAATTCTCCTTCTGACTTATTTTCCCTTTTTCATTCTTTCTCTCTCTTTTCACCCTGTCCCTCAAAGTTTTGCTTCAATTCCCTCACCTCGTCTCTCCTTTCTTCACCCAACTTATCCTTTTCCTCCTAATATTCTGGGTAAGATAGATTTCTATACTCAAGTAAGTGTGTTGTTATTTTCTTTTGGGAAAGCTATAAAAGGGATTTTTTCCTTCCTTTCACTTCTTCCTCTCTAAAAGCCTTGTCTCATTTGTGATAATCTACCAAATTTTGTTCTCCCTTTCTTTTTCTCCTGGCACATTCTCTTTTAATTTTTTTTATTTTAATTTTTTATCTTTACATTTAATAATTCGGTTCATCATCTATCTAAGTCTTCTTAACAGCCCTAATAATGAAAAATTTCTTAATTCAAGTATCATTTCTTGGGGGGTAAACAATTTAAACAAAATTCTTTATTTCTCTTTCTTTTTGTTTTTTATACTTTTCTAGAGTTCTGCATTTGGAAATAAATTTCCTTTCGCTCTAGTTTTCAACAGAATTGAAAATCTTTTATTTATTAAATTATTTTTCAAAATTTTTAATTTGCTGGATTGGTGGTCATTGTTGTCATTTGTTCCTTTGCCCTCACTATCCTTTCAAATCTTCCGTTAATATAGAACCTTAATGGCTCAATCTTAGTGGTGTCTAACCCGGGCTTTACATTTGGTTTGCTTCTTTCTGTTCTTTATTTTCCTGACCTGAGTGTTAAAATTTATGTAATGTTTGAGCTTTGAGATTTTTGTGATTGGTGGACTTTTCAATTCTTTTTCCCTAGTTCTGAACATGAAGGCTTTCCTTGACAATTTCTTTTTTTTTTTTTTCTTTTTTTGGGTTTTAAATCTTTCGTTTTATCTTTTTCATTTTTTATTTAAACTTTTTTTTACAAAACATAACACTTTGTTTCTCTTTTCCCTTTCTTACCTGGTTTTCAATCCTTTTGAGTTCCTTTATAGCAATCATTCTTTTGGTCTTGGAGGTTTGGTTAGATTGATTTTGTTCCATTTTATTCTTAATTTTGGCTTTTGTCACCACGAACTTTCTAGGTCCCTGTTTCTTTTTTGGTTTGTTCCCTCCCTGGTTACTGGCTTTTTTTTTTGATAAAGTAGGACTGTTTCCAGGGTTGATGCAATCCCACTTACATTTGGGGTTGTTTCAAGGTCTTTTGGGACCTGCAGTATGGCCGCCTGCCGATCTAGTGGACAAAGCAGAGGTTTTTGCCACAGTGCCAAAGGACCCTTTTATCTGCCCTGTCCCCACCCCTCGGCCCCTTGAGCTAGATCTCCCGGCCCTGCTCTTGGTGTTTGGGTCTAACGAAGCTTGTGCTGTTTTGGGGCTCCTAAAGCTCCATCCTTGGTGGAGGTTCCCATCCCTAGGAAAACATTGCTTGCTGGGGTGTTGTGCCCTCTTGGGCCGGGTCTGGAGATGGCTCCACTTCCCCTGGGCCTGGGGCGGGTTTGGGCAACCCCCTTGAAGGGCTTTAGCCTCCCTGATGCAATGGACCCTCCAACCTCCAAGCCTCCCTGGACAATTGTCCTTACTTTTGGGTGTGTCTAAATTTTGGGGTCATTGTTTAAAGGTGCGGGTCTGGGGAGGAAAGGGGAAATTCCCCTCCACCATGTTGGCTCCACACCCAGTTTTGAATTCTAGTGAAATTTGAGGCCAGAGAGGTAGATTATATATACAAGGGGGTCCCTTTGTTGGGAGTCGAATTGCCTTTTTAGACTCATATCAAAGCCCACCTCTCGTTTCAAATATCCCTAAATTTATCTGGAGGGTCTGAATTCCTTCTGTAATAAGGTTCAGGAACCATCCATCGGTTATCTGCCAAAGTTTCTTCCTAAGTCATCGTACAGGTGAAGACTTGGCAGTGAAGGAAGCCCAAAGGCGGCCTGGCCCCTTCCCTCAGGCTGCAAAGCGGTGGGCTCGATGAAAATTTTCCCAACAGGGGGTTTGCCCCCCAAAACCACAAGCACTGTAACTCGTGCTGACATGGCAGGTCTTTTATCCTCCAAGCAGGGAGGAGCGCCCAACCCCCTCCCAGGCCTGCCTGCCTCACCCCATCAACTGCTGACCTTGGGGTTGGTTTCAAATCAGCCTCCCAAAAAGGTTTGGTGTTTGGTCCTGGGGTCTTTTAGCATCCTCCTAGTCTTTAAAATTTGATGTTCTCCCAGAAACTCTGTCTCTCAGGCTTTTTGCCCTGAACCCTGTTTTCTTTCCCTCTCCTTTTTGTTCTAACAAGCCGTCTTTGTCCTTCAGGCCTACCCATTCCAAACATGGTGTCCTGTGGCCCTGGTTCTTTCTCCACACAGGGCTTTTGGCCTTCAGGATCCACCGGTCCCTAGATCAGGATGGGAGGGCCTCCAAAACCAATGGTTCAACGTCCCTCTTTTTCAAACTGTTTTTAAAGTCCTGGGCAAGGTTTTACATTGAGGTTCAAAGGGATATTAAAGGGTACATATCAACCTACTCAGTTTACAGATGGAGAATCTGAGGTCAAGAAGTGACTGCTACAGGCATGCCAGGAAATAGACCTGGTGCTGAAAGATCCAAGGGTTAAAATGGTTTTCTCATTTTTAATGGAAAGGGAAACTCAGAGGACCTAAGTGACCTTCCCACCCCACAGGTTATCAGGACAGAGGGAACCCCTTTTGGGCCTCTTGGGCTCAGTCCAAACTCCTTCCATTCTCCCAAAATGGCCTCCTTACCCCCCTCACTTCCTCTTTCTATGAACCGTAAAGATTGTTTCGAAAGCGGGTTTAAGTTGGTGACTCCGGTGAGGGGCAGTGGGAAGCACAAAGAGCAAACTCAGTGAGTTCTGGAGCCGAGCTGGACAGCACTTCTTGCTCCTCCTTTTCCTTCCTCTTATTCTCCTTTCCCTCTCCCACAAACCAAGCCCTGTGCTGGATGGTCAGGGCCCAAAGGATTTCTGAACAATGACAAAACCAATGACCCTGGATGATTCTTCGTTTCCTTTGGTTATCTCTTCCCCAAGTCTTTTTTTTTTCCCTAAGTCTTTCCTAATTTTTAAATCCTCCAAAAAAAGTCCTTTAGTTTTCCTATTCTTTCTCTTCAGACTTTGGAAGGAAAGCAGAACAGAATACTCTGTGGGAATTCATTGGCTCTTTTCTAAATGGGCTCACTGTCCAGGGCTCTTGGTGTTTGGGTAAACACTCCAGGAAAGGAAACTGGACTCCGTGGTCCATTATTCTGCTTCCTTACTTCGTATGCAGAAAGAAGGACTTTTCTGTGTTGCCATGGTCCGGGACCTATTTATAAAATCTTCTTTTTGTTTTATGGGAGGACTTGATACACTGATCCTGGGGAATCCTCAGCATTGGGCAGGGTGAGCAGAGATGAGGAACCCCTCAGCCCCTGGTAGACAGAAGGTTTTCCGGGGACTTAAGGGGGTGGGTAACCTTCTCTTTGGCCCCTTCTGTTCAAGTATGATTTTTTCTTGTTTCCTGATGGATTCACAAATTCCATCACTTTTGGTTAAAATGATGGTTTATACCTTTTATTACCTCATAACGTAAGCTGTGTGTGAATCCTTGCAAATTCTCATGACAGTATTATGTGACAGGAAGACAAAAATTCAGTTCAGGTCAATAAGGATCTAGTGAATGCTCAAGCACCACTTAGGGGTGTTATTTTTCTTTTAAAATAGAAAAGCCCTCCTTTCCTTATACCTCCAGTCTCAAAACTGCTAGAGAGATGAGAGGAGCTTAGTAATAGAGAGAACAGAAGGCAGCAGGATGTAGTGGATACAGAACTGAAATTTATGTCAGGAAAATCCAGGTTCGAATGTCCCCACACACTTCCAAGCTGTGCCCCTCTCAAAAGCACAGGACCTCTAGTTTGCGTTTCCTCCTCTGTAAAAAGTAGGAGATGGAACTAACTGGTCTCTGAGGCTTCTTTTCATCCTAATCCAGAGTCATGGAATGACTGGTAGAGAGGGAACTGAGGCACAGATATACACCATATAAGCTTGATAGTCCCAGAGAGGGAGAGAGACTGAGACAGAAACAGAGAGTTGAAGAGGGAAAGACACGCAACCAGAGAGAAACATGGCTTTGTTCAGATGGAGCATAACAGTGGAGACGGTTGGCAATCATTTAACATCTGGAAGTAGAGAGGCTATTCTGAATCAGCCCCTACTTGGACAATTACTACAGCTGTAGCCACCTTATTGCATAAATTCCCAGGGTTTTCTTTTCGATTTACTAACCCTGCTCACCAAAGCCAATATTTACCTGCATGCCTCATTTGATAAGGGCCAAGTCTCACTCTGATTTGACATTATTTTCATAAATTGCCTTCAAAACTATTATCCTTGTTTTTGAATTTGTTTTCTCTGAATATTGGTCTTTGTGGTGATTTGTGTCAATATTTATTGAATGAAGTAAATTAAAGTGTGAAAGTAAAGGTGAAAGCAAATCCTTTGATGTCTCCTACAATTATCGTTCTTGTCCTATATCAGTTGATCTTTGCAATCATGGCAGTTTAATAGGTAATTTCAACACGGATTATTGCTTTATTTCCTATGACCACTAAGAATTCATTACTCCTTTAGTTATCCTTTCTTTCCAATTTAACCTGGAGTAAACTGCTGAAATAAATAAAATTACACCGTGGAATCCATCTAAGTGTAATATTAAGAAATAAACGTAATAGGATGTCCTTAAAGAGGACTGTTGAAGTATTTTTCCTTGTCCTAAATTTTAAAGTAGATTGCAGTATCCTGTTTGGACACAAGATGTCAGTGAAAGAAGATGTTAATATTCCTCAAAGCCAAGTAATTGGAAACAAGCTTTAACATGCACATACTTGAATTTCATTCAATTCAGTAGGCATGTATCGCATCTATTCCAGGCACTTGTCATCGTAAAGTTTCTGGAAATTAAGAGTCATGTGAAATCAAGAATAAGGTACAATTACAGTAAAACACAAGGAAGAACAGTATATAACTAACAAAGTAGAATATAGCTAAATTCTCAAGATTTTTAAAGTCAACGACTGGATTCTGTTTAATTCATGTACAGGAGATACTGAGTTGTAGAATGTTTTATTGATCCAAGTCTAAATATTTCGAAACTGCAGAGCCCCGTGTCGGTGAAAAGAGTGTCTATGTTCTTGAAGGTCAATGAATTCATCAGGAGCATTCACTAGATGCCTACTGTGAGTCATGGGAGACAGCCTTTGCAGTGATATGTAGATGAGTAATGAAGTATCATGTGTGAGGAAGAGAAAGCAGGCAATCCTTGCTGAATAGAGCTCCTGAAGGGCTATGGCCCCCTCCTCTCTCTCAGACTCCTTGACCTCAGGCTTTGGAACCGGTGACGTTGGTACCCTAGTTTCTACAAACAAGACATCCTCTCAGGTTCTGGCATTTTCTCTGTGGTCCCCATTGCGGAATGTTCTCCTTTCTCATCTGCTTCCTTCAACTAAAATCTATCTTTTAGAGAAGTCTTTCCTAAACCTTCTTAATTCTAGTGTTACATGGTCAATTCTTCCTATTTATTCTGTATGAAGTCTGTATGTATTGGTTGTTTCTCCTTTAGAACTGAAGCTCCTTGAAAGAAGAAAATTTTCTTTGGAATCCCAGGGCTGAGCACTTTGCCTGGCACACTGTACTCACTTAGGAAATGTTGACTGATTAATGGTATCATTATCAAGTAGCATATAATAAGGGTATAAAGGTAAGATGTAGTAAGGTTTGAAAGGATTGTAAGGGACAAACAGAAGGGTCTGTATGACATCCTAATTGGATTGGGGAGCCACTGCATTAAATGAAAGGATTAATTGACCCAGGGATTTAGAACATCCTTTTGACTGCTGACTGAATAATGGATCAGGGAGGAAACATCTAACATGAAAAAACCAATGGGGAGGCTATAGAAATTGCCCAGGTGAGAAAGGATGAGGTTTTGTGAGTGGAGAGGCAGTGGATGCATGACACTCTGAGGAGGGTGGTAATGATGAAACATGGCAACTGACTGGATGGGAGGTTGTAGGAGAGGAGGATCATGGGAGGAGAGCTATTGGCCAGCAAAGGAGGTGGAGGCTGGTGTCATCACTCTGAGAGGAGAGACTTTGAAGGATTCTTTGCATCAGATGTTGATCAGTGACCCTGGAATGGCTCCGGTGTTCTGTCATCTCTCAGAAGCAGATAGGGCAGGGAGGATACAGGCAGATGAACAGCAGGTCTGCAGAGGGCCGTCCTCATGGGAGCATTGATCTGTAGCAAAGGAGAGGCCCCTCAATCCTAACCAAGAAGGCCCACTCAGGAAGGCGGAATCAGTCCCGTGACCCCTGGCACGATGACCAATGCAGCCTAATTAGAACTGGACATCAGGAAGCCCTCAGGCTCAGAGTTTTGAATGCCGGGTTTAGAGCCGAGGCAGAGCTTCATAGGCACTCGGAGCCTGTCACTTACAGACTAATTTCCCCGAGGCGGAGGAGGAAGTCTGGGGGGGCGGGAAGGGGCCACATGGGTCTGTGCCCTTGCTTAACAGCTCGGAGATGCCACGGGTCTGGAGAAGGGACAAAACGTGCCATCGCTGCCCTGAAAGTATGTGCTGAATGATTCCCACCCGGCTCTCCCCACCCCAGGGGAGTTGGCTTGTTGGGCAGCCCTCAGGTGGGGTCTGACCCCACCTGATGGATCTTGGTGCCAAGGTTGGGGCTGGGAGGGTGAGGGGTGGGGAGACAAAGGGAACACCTTGCCCCTGTCCATCAGGTGTTCCCGGGCACAGATGCAGCCCGCCCCAAGGTCCCCGCTGAGGTCAGCGTCACCTGTGGCTTTGCTGCTTTTGTGGCGGAGGCCCCTTGAGGCCCTCAGCCCCGGCTGTCCCTGGAGTGTCCTTACCTCAAAACTCCCTCTCAGGAAGGTGAGGGCAGCTGTCGTGGGGGGAAGGGGGAGGAATGGGGCGGGTCCCAAATCAGCAAAATGTAGGGAACCAATTGAGACAGAGAAGAGGAAGCAGGTGTTACTAATGGAACAGTCTCATCCATCACCTAATCAGACGAACGAGTCATTGGCGACCCCTCCTTCTCCCTGGCCCCATCCCCTGTTCCCAGTGGCTTCTGGTACCGGTCTGAACATCTACTTGCTCTGTGTCCTTACCTGGGGTAGCGCCCTGCCCCCAGCCCCAGGGAGTGACGTGGCAGCCAACAACCTCACTCCTGGCCTGCGACTGCCCGCCCACCGCGTGACTGTAGCATCCCTCACACCCCAACCTGTCTTGATCCGCATTGTCCTTGTGATCATCCGTGGGACCCGAGTGGGCAAGAGCAGCTCGTGCTTGGAGGGTCAGCTCTAGGGGACACAGGGAGGCGGGCCAGGCCAGCCTTCTCCCATCTCCTCCCCTCCTGCCCCCCAGGTGTTCACCCTCCCTGGCCCTCCGTCTGTCTGTCAGGTGCAGCCTCACCCTACCGGTGGGGCCCCAAGTCCCTGGTCTCCTCACCCCCCAGGCCCTCCCCTCCAGGCCCACGCCTGAGGTGCTGAGAGCTGGTCACCAGCCGGACCCTGACCCTGACCCTTCTCCCGCCAGAGCCCAGGGATCCCTCTCCCCCAGCTCCTGTCCGAGTTTGTCCTTGACTGTGACCAGGCCAAATATCCAGAGTCCTTAACTCCCAAGAGGGAGCACCTCTCCTCTGAGCCTGACCCCAATTCTGAGGGAACTGCCTTTAACCCCAAAGAGGTAACCCCTCTGCAATGTTCTCTTCTCTAAAATATAATAGTTCTCTGGGGAAGCAAGTTTCAGGAGGCGCTTTTGCAGGCAGCCTTAGTTTCAGTTCAGAGTAATAATCACCTCAAATGCAGCCAGCTGTTAAAGTCCAGATCCTTTATTGTCTCTTCCAAAATAGCCCAGTTAGCTTTCCTTGGTTCTGAGAGCTCTTGTTGCTAGTCCTTTGCCCCTGCCAGCTTCAACCTCCAGCTCCCTCTGAACCCAAAGCCTCTAGGCAGCAGCAATGGTGGAATATCGAATGGATCTGACTCCTCCTCTGAGAAAGTGGGATTGTGAATCTCCTCCACTGAATCCTGACTTGTGAATCTCCTACAGTCTCTAGTGGGCTTGTGGGAGCTCCTCCTTAAATATCCTCTCTTAAATGTGTGAACACTCCCAAAGGTGTGAACTAAGTACATAAGCATTGTCTCTATGACTCTTGTTTCAAGTTCTGGCCATAATACCCCTCTCTCTGATACTGACCCTGAACTTGCTCCCCACTCCCCTCCTCCTCCTCTAGCTTCTTGCCCTCCCTCCTCCTCCCCTTCCCACTCTTCCACCACTTCTTCCACCTTCCTCCCCAACCGAATTTATTCTGGTCTTATTTACAATCAAATTTACCTACTAGTATTACTGTTAGACTAAATAGCCAGGAAGTTTGTGAGTCTGCCATGTTTCCCCAGCTGTGTGATTTTGATAAGGTTTAGATTTAGGAAATCAAAATGAGATTAGGGTTTCTGGTGGTCAGGGAGTTAAATGATAGAGATCTAGTGGCAGGTTCAGGGTTCAGGGAACCAAAGGGAGAGGTTTAGCTCCCCTCAACCCCTTGGGATTCAGTGCAAGGGTAGGGAGTTTTGGGGACTCCCCTCTGGCAGAGCAGAGGTTTTCTGTAAAAATTTATAGACCTGAAAACCTAGATTGATAAAAGAGGTTTATTATGGGGGAATTGGAAGTAAGGTTAGAAATCCTGACAGAGGCATAAAGTCTGGTTAGGAAATAGGTGAAGATAAAGAGAGGTTGGCATTGGAAAAGAATATTCCGGAGGACAGAGGCCCTTGGCATAGCATAGCATAGTTGGCATGTTTGGAACCTCTGCCAAGAGAAATTTTAGTTTGGCTCTTTTATAATGGGAGCTTTAGCTGAAGGGAACTCATGGGTGGAGTCCCAACTTGGCTACTCCCAGGGTTTCAGCTTGAGCTGGAATTTGAATTGAATTCACTGAGTTTCAGGACTGAGCTGACCCACCCAGATAACAAGGATGAAACTGTTTGTCCCTGGGGCAGGGTCTCTCACTGAGGAAGAGTTGGAGATTTTTCTCCTTTAAGGATTTTTAGAGTTTCAAGGTCCCTCTTTCAGTTTGTTCTGTGTTAGTGCCTCATGGTAATGTGATAATTTCTTGGTTTAGAAATACTGCTAGAAATGTGAACTCACCTTTTGTTCTTTTGGGTTATAGGATTTCATTGGTAAAGGCTGATGTAAATATAATGGGAAAGACCAATTGAAGGTCAATAACTGAGCTAAGGGGTTAGCATTGTGAGACATCAGGATCTAGCCCACACTTAGGTACCAGTTTCCACTTCAGGGCAGAACTAGAAATTGCCAAGGAAAGATTTTTCAGAATCAGTCTTGAACCCTTTTAGTCTAAAGACTAAGGTGAGATAAAAGTCTGGGCAACTTTGTCCACCTAACTTTCAGGAAAATCTGTAGGAAGCTACATATTAAACCTAACATTATACAAATATTGGATACAGCAAAATCTATATGTGTACGTGTGTGTGTGTGTGTGTGTATATATATATATATATATATATATATAATTATTATTATTATTATTATTATTATGATCTGTGATGATTCTGTAAGGTCTCAGATGCTTCCTAACAGTGTTGTGACAATTATTTAATTCCCTCCCACTGTGCAGCTCTCAAAGGTTTCTCTAGGAACATCTGCCACACAAGCCAACAGAACTTCTTGAACAAAAGAATCTTTCCCCTAGAATCTCAGAGTAGGACATTCTAAAAACAATAACTTATAATTCTCAGCCCAGTATCCTTTAAGCTACCCAGTGAATTCAAACTGTGTAAAACTACATTTTTCTAAGTATGTGTATGTATTGGCTACTTTCTAATCTGGAAAGACTCAAAGAAAAATAAAGAAGGCAGGAGATTGAGAATTAATCCACTTCTTTCAGAAAGTACAAGAAAAGATCATATGGAGCCAGAATTGTCACCACTTGTCTTTAATAAAATGGAAATAGATGAATGTATGGACAATAATTTGTTTGTCTTTGGAAGGGCTTAGAGGACTGGGCCCTGGAAATTAATAAGTAACCATTAGCAATTACAAATCTGCATTTTAGTTGATTTGATATGTATCATCTGTGTGACCCTGAACCAAGTATCCCTATGTCTCTTTAGCTGAGTTTACTTTCCTGTAAGAAGATAATGATAACCCTCACCTCCCAGGATTGTCCTGAGGATCCCAGAAGTTTAAAGCACTTTACACAGTGCCTGGTATTGAGCAAGTGCTATGTTAACTGTTTTTTTTTTTTTATGATTTCTTTAATTAGTAGCAGTGCCTTTCCATTTGATAAGTCCATATAGACCTTTGGATGTGATGGGTTTGCATAATCAGTGAAGAAGAGAAGAATGACTTTCTAGGTAAGATAATCTGTAAATACATTCACTGGAATGAAAGGCACCTCATCTGGTAAGGGTTTTGTTCAATCGTGGGTTTTCTTTCAAGTTTTAAATACATGGCATTGTTTATCATATTATGTTTCTAAATTTTCTTATCTTGGTAAATTTGGGCACATTAATAAAATTTTTGTCAGCTATGTTCTAAAGCAAGCCATCTAGATGTTAATTAGGTTAAGAATATGAATGACTGTGGTAAGATTTAAAAGGGGCGGGGAGGTCTTAGGTTATTTTATCAACCCTAAGTCCTGACCAAGTGATACTCTGAAGTACTGGAATTTAAGAACTTAAACTTCCACCTTTGTCTGTAATTAAAGAGGGAGTTGTGTTCTCATTACAGCCCTAGTATTGGCTTTACTCACACTTACCAAACCTTTCTATCTATATGTTAAGCCAGATAAGCAGACTGCCTTCGAGTTTGACTCAGTCTTGGATTGGACAGAGGCAGCCAGTTGCCAACTTGTCTAAGTCACTTGGCCTGGTCCCAAGAGAATAATGGCTTTGAGTATATACAAACAATAGTCTAAACTGCCTTGTTGGTGCAAGAAAGACAAAAATTAACTTGGGGCAGGGAATACTGGTTGTGAGCTCCCTGAATCAAGTTAGGAATTTTGGAACCAAAGAGGAAGTCTTTGACTGACTGACTCAAGAAATTAAAATATGAATCATTATTATTAGAAAAGGATGATTCAGTTTTAAGTACCAAGAACTTGTGACTGGTCACCTTCCTTCAGAAAAGGGAATCAGATCAGAGGGAACCTGAACACAGTTGTTTAAATATGATAAGCTTCTAAACCAAAGTTAGATCAGACTTGAGCGATATTCTTTTGAAATAGAAGAGAATTTGTCCATAGATGGCTCCTCCAAGAAAGATCCAGGGAAAGAGGAAAAATTACTATGCAATTATAAATGAGACAGCGTGGTCGGTGCTGGAGTCCAGGTCCCTGCAGAAGAACTGGTCCTGGTCAGCACAGCCCTGTGAACATTATGTCCTAAACGAGGTCCTGAAGAAATAAAGTGGGAGAGAGAACTATCAGTACAGAGTGCAAAAATGCATATGGGGTAGTGTATACCTTTGGAAAGACTTGGGAGGAGGGGGTCTCATAAAGTATAATGGGAAAGATTTGATTCCTGGCAAATTAATTAGGCTAGTACTAGAGAATTTGCTACAGCCAGAGAGAAATAGCAGTAGTTCATATTATGGTAGTTCTAATTGCACAACTTGATCATCCCAAGACTGTACTTGTCTTTAGTCAGAAGGAAATAGAGGAGATATTGAAACTTGGAGCCATTAAAGATATAAAGAGTGGTGGGTACTCCCAGTGAGGAAATGATAAGCAAAAGGAATGATTAGGGAACTGATGGGAATTGTACATAGGAGTAGTCACTGGGAACCCAGACATTATTTGATGAGTTTCTTAAGAATTTAGATGAGTAGGGGTTTACATTATAGCAAAGCAGATTACAGAAAGGTGTATAGGGAACTAAGTGTTTGCCATAAGTCTTTTTAGGATTAAGTCAGCTCCTAGGAGAGGCATAGGCCTTCGAGATATTATATAGAGGAAGGGAGATACTGACATTTCAGACAAAGGACAGGTGCCTGAGAGACTATATCTTGGCAGTATCCACTTCCCTTTCAGGATTCTAACAGAAAGAACTCCTTGCTCAGACCACCTCTTGATTTTATGATCCATCCTTTCAAGCCAGAGGATTGGGTCCTGATAAAGTCCTGAAAGGGAGAAAAGCTGCATCCCAACTGGGAAGGGCTGTTCCAGATTCTATTCATTACTGCAACTGCCCTAAGAACTACTGAAGAAAGGTGAAGATCCCCAATAGCATATTTTTGATATTTCTTCTTGCAGCTCTCTTAACTTCTCCTCTAGGAATTTGGATGCTATACTACTTGGTGCATATATGTTTAGTATTGATATTACTTCATTATCTGTTATGCATTTAAGCAGGATATAGTTTCCTTCCTTATCTCTTTTAATTAGATCTATTTTTGCTTTTTCTTGATCTAAGATCAGGATTGCTACCCTGCTTTTTTCCACTTCACCTGAAGCATAATAGATTCTGCTCCAGCCTTTTACCTTTACTCTGTATGTATCCTCTGCTTTAAATGTGTTTCTTGTAAATGATACATTGTAGGATTCTGGCTTTTAATGCAGTCTGTTACCCTTCTGTTTTATAAGAGAGTTCATTCTATTCACGTTCACAGTTAAAATAACTAATTCTGTATTTCCTGCCATCTTTTTACCCCATTATGCTTGATTTTCTCTTTCCTTTCTCCCTTCCTGCCTTCCTAGTATTTTGCTTCTGACCACTACCTCCCCAAACAGCCCTCCCCTTTAGAGTCCCCCTTTTCTTTCACCTTTCCCTTAATACTTCTTTTCTCCCTTCTATTAGCCTTCCCTTTCTTTCCCCTTTCCTTCCACTTCCCTATAAGGTGAGACAAGTTTCTCTGTGAAACCAAATATGTCTGATATTCTCTCTTTGAGCCAAATCTGATGATTAAGATTCACACAATGTTCATGCTCTCCCTTCTTTCTGTCAATTAAAATAAGTCTTCTTTGCCTCTTCATGAGATGCATTTTACCCATTTTCCGCCTTTTCTGGTATAATCCCCTTTCCACCTCTAGTTTTCTATTATCATAATAACATCAAATTATAACTTCACTCTCTAAGTATATCCATAAGAAAGATAGAGTTCTCAAGAGTTGTTTCCTTTTTACCTTTTATGCTTCTCTTGAGTTCTTTATTTGGGGATCATCAGAAATACATGAAATTCACCAGTATCATTTAATGTCTATCTTCTTCCCTGAAAGATAATGCTTAATTAAGCCATATAGTTGATTCAAGTTCCTTTGCCTTTCAAAATATCAGATCCTGGGCCCTTTGATTTTTTAAAGTGGAAGCTATTAGGTCCTGAATAATCCTGATTGTAGCTCCTTGATATTTGAGTTGTTTCTTTTTGGCTGCTTGCAATATTTTTCCTTGGTCTGATAATTCTTAAATTTAGCGATGATATTCCTTGGAATTTTCATTTGGGGGTCTCTTTCAGGACGTGATTGGTGAATTCTTTCAATGGCTATTTTACTTTCTAGTTATAGGACATCAGGGCAGTTTTCCTTGAAGATTTCCTGAAAGATCACATCTAGCCTTTATTTGTCATCATGGTTTTCAGGAAGTCCAATAATTCTTAGATTGTCTCTCCTAGATCTATTTTCCAGGTCAGTTGTTTTTCCAATGAGGTATTTTACACTTTATTTTTTCTTTTTTGGGGTTTGTTTGATTCTTGATGTCTCATTGAAGCATTCATTTCCATTTATTCAGTTATAAATTTTGTGAATTATTTTAGTCACTTTTTTAGCTCCTTTTTTATTTGGCCAACTGAATTTTTAAAAATGAATTGTTTTGTTCAATGGATTTTTCCATTTCACAAATTCTGCTTGTTAAAGTGTTTTCTTTTTCCATTTTGCCAAATTTATTTTGTAAGGATTTATATGCTTTTACCATTTCATGAAGTCTACTTTGTAAGGAATTATTTCCTTTTTCCATTTCACTAAGTATTTTTAAGGAGTTTTCTTCATGTAATTTCTGTGTTTCCTTTTCTTAACCCTCTTGCAAACTTCTCATTTCCTTTCCAATTTTTCTTCTAATACTTTTTTAAGGTCCTTTTTGAATTCTTCCAAAAGAGCCCTGAAAGATGGGGACCCATTCATATCACCCTTTGGGGATTCATCTGGAGATGATCTGTTTTTTTGTGTCCTTATGTTTTGAAATCTGTTCTCTTTCTACATAAAAACTATCTATGGTCTTAGTTTTTTTTGCTCATTTTCTTAAATGTTGAGGTCTGCTTTTAGGGCAAAAGGAGATTGTCCAAGCTTCCTCTAAAGGTGACAGTAGCTCAGCTGGGTCTGTGCAACTACCTTCTGGTGCTTGGGGGATGCATGGCCAGGTCCCATGATATTCTGGGGGTTCAGGGCTCACTATTTGCCTTTTGTATTTGTGTTGAATATTTTGCAGCTAATCTGCTGATCTACTGACTTGCAACCAGGACAGAGTAGAAGCACTGCTGTAGATTCCTCTGGTTATATTACCTGGCTTGCAAAAAGCCACACTACCCTGGTTCTCTATGCTCAGTCCCTCCGTCCATGCCCAATTGAAAAAGTCCTTTTCTAAATTTCTTCCAAAATATCTTATGCTAGAAATTGGTTACACTACAAATATTTGTGGGTTCTATCACTCCAAAACCAGTTCAGAGGCTTGATTTGGTGTGGATTTGAGGGATAGCTGGGAGAGCTCAGATAAAGACACGATTCTGCTCTGCTTCCTAAACAAATGATTTTCAAGCATGTGCTAATTCTGCATATATTAAATCCAAATGTGACTGCAGATTTCATGTGCTACATAAAACAACATAGGTGAAATATTGCTTAATCTTGAATAAGAATGCAAGATCAAAATTACATATATTTCATGTAAATATTAATTTGAAAAATACTTGTTTTTTTTTAAAGGCAGATATGAAATACCCCAAGAATGTTAAATAGCAGCATTGACCTTTAAAATTATTGTGAAGAATATATTACTTAATTATAAATAATTTTCATTTCTTAGAACTGAAGTTCACATGCTCTGTTCAGTCTTTCACACTAATGAATTACTTTCTTGGCTGTTTTGTTTACTATAGAACAAAAACTGATTTCTTTAAAAAACATACTTCGAGTATGTCTATTTCTAAGTTTCTATTTCTAATTTCTAAGTTTCATTAGCTTGTTTATAGAACTGAATTGTACAGATAACAAAATTTGTATATTAAATAAAGTGTGAGTATGTATATGTATATACACTTACATGTTTCTCGGTACTTGGTTAATTAGCAGTTGAGGTGATTTGTATGTTTGCAGCTAAAAAGACTTATTGAGACTGAAAGGTGAAATTCAGTTAAATCTTTATTATTAGGAACCATGAGTTTTTAACTGATAACAATGGGGGAAACTCACTAACACCAAAGGACCTGAAAAGGAATAAAGGGTGTATATTTTAATTTACTATTTTCATCAAGGTATTTTCAGTCAATATAACACCAAAGATCTCGCAATGATAAGCAAGCCATGGAACAACAAATAATCTTTTAAACCATCTTTTTAAGCCATAGCAAATATTTGCATTTCCTTTAACTAATGGTTGTAATTGTACTATATTACTGAGGTCTACATTCTTCAAAGAGCCATAAGAATAACATGGATTGAAAAGATTTTTGAACTCTTGCCAATACTGTTGCTGTTATAAAAAGGAGATACAAAAGGAAATGTTTAATACTTTAAAAGTGACTTTGGGACTTCCAGCCAAGATGGCAGAGAGGAGGCACACAGCTGTGTAAGCTTTGTGTTTTCTCTCAGAATTCATTTCATGACAACCCTCTGAATTAATGCTTGACTGAAAAAACCCACAAATAGTTACCAATAGAAGACATCCTTGAAGTTCACCAGGAAAGGTCTGTTTTTGCTCGAGGGTGGGGACAGTTTTAGATCGGGCACAGGCTGAGGGCAGCAGCAGTGAGAGCTCGGCAGGCAGCTCACAGGCGAACAGACCAGAGGGGGTGGGGTGTGATCTCAGCTGTCTCTGCGGGGAGAGCTTTGCTACACGCTTGGATACTTTGCCCTGGCAGCAAGTCAGCAGCCCAGCAGAGAAGCTAAAAACACAAGGGGTGAAAAGAATACAACCACAAACAGCTGTAGTTTCTTAGGAGCTGGCCACCCCTCCCCACAGTGTCTCAGCACACCTCAGAGTCTCAGAGTCCAGGCCCAGTACAGCCATCTCTGTCCTGCTAGTGCCTCCCTGCTGCTCCCTGCAGTCTGTAGAGGAAGCTCTGTAACACCACCCAGCCCAAAAAAGAAAGCAGATTCCTTTTGGTGTTTTTTCTTTTTCCTTTGCTAGTTTATCTTTAATTCTTCCTCTGACAACATGAGCAAAAAATTGAAATGGACCTTAACCATTGACAGCTTCTATACAGATAGCAAGCAGACTCTAAACCTTGAGGAGACTAAAACAAACTGTCTCCAGGTGAATCCCCAAAGGAGGAGATTATCTGTTTCTCAGCAGAGATGAATCTCATAGAAGAATTTAAAAGGCTCTCACAAGAGAGCTAGAAGAAAATGGGAAAAGGAAAGGGAGGCTTGGCAAGAGAGTCTGAGAAGTCATTCCACCCATTTAACAACAGAGTGAATAAAGAAATCAAATTGTTGAAAAATAGAATTAGTGAACTAGAAACAGAAAACGACTCTCTAAAAAATAAATGGGCAAAATGGAAAAAATTCCACAGAACAAAACAACTCACTTAAAAACTCAATTGGACAATTAGAAAAAGATATTTTAAAAGTGAGTGAAGAAAATACTTCATTGAAAATCAGAATCGAACAAATGGAATTGAATGACTCTAGGAGACAACAAGAATCAGTCAAGTAAAACCAAAAACCAAACAATGGAAAAAATGTGAAATACCTTCTTGGGAAAATGACAGACCTGAAAAATAGATCTAGGAGAGATAATCTGAGAATTATTGGACTCCCAGAAAATATGATGAAAAAAAGAGCCTCGACACTATTTTCCAGGAAATGATCAAAGAGAACTGCCCAGAAGTCATAGAAACAGAGGGTAAAATAGACATTGAAAGAATTCATCGATCACCTACTGAAAGGGATCCTAAAAACAAAACACCAAGAAAATATAGTGGCTGAATGCCAGAACCCTCAGACGAAGGAAAAAATACTGCAAGCGGTTAGAAAAACTCAATTCAAATATAGAGGAGCCACAATAAGGATCACCCAGGATCTAGCAGCATCCACATTAAAAGATCAAAGGGCCTGAAATATGATATTCCAAAAGGCTAAAGAACTCGGTATACAACCAAAAATAACTTAGCCAGCCAAAATGAGCATCTTTTCCAGGGAAGAAGATGGACATTCAACAAAATAAGCGAATTTCACCTATTTTTGATGAAAACACCAGAACTTAACAAAAGTTTGATCTACAAATATAGAACTCAAGAGAAACCTAAAAAGGTAAAAAGAAATCTTGGGAACTATATTTCTGCTGTAAAGATGTATAAAAAAATACATGTATACCTTGTTCTAGAAAATGAGGTGGAAAGGACATTGTACCAGAAAAAGGGTAAAGTGGGGTACTATATCTCACTAAGAGGCAAAGGAAACCTATTATATCTGAGAGAAAGAAGGGAGAAGGATGAATATAGTGGGTATCTTACTGCCATCAGAATTGGCTTTAACAGAAAAATTTTAGACATATTCAATTTATGATGAAACTTCTCCCATCTCATTGAAAAGTGGAAGGAAAAGGAAAAGGGAAGGAATAAGCTAAGTGGAAGGGAAACGGAAACTGTGAGGGAAAGGAGTAAAATAGGGGGAGAAACTCTAGGGGGAGGGATACTAAAAAGGAGGGCTGTGAGAAGCAAGTGGTGCTCAAGTTTAATACTGGAAGGGGAAGGGGAAAGAAGGAGAAAGCATAAACAGGGTTAACAAGATGGCACGTAACACAGAATTGGTAATTTTAACCATAAATATGAATGGGGTAAACTCCACAAAGAGGAAGAGATTAGCAGAATGGATTAAAAGTCAGAATCCTACAATATGTTGTTTACAGGAAACACACCTGAAGCAGGGAGATAGATGCAGAGTAAAGGTAAAAGGTTGGAGAAGAATCTACTATGCTTCAGGTGAAGTCAAAAGCAGGTAGCCATCCTGATCTCAGATAAAGCAAAAGCAAAATTGATCCAACTAAAAAGAGATAAGGAAGGGTACTATATCTTGCTTAAGGGTAGTATAGACAATGAAACAATATCAATATTAAACATATATGCACCAAGTGGTGTAACATCTAAGTTCTTAAAAGAGAAATTAAGAGAGCTGCAAGAAGAAATAGATAGCAAAACTATAACAGTGGGAGATCTCAACCTTGCACTCTCAGAATTAGATAAATCAAAACCACAAAATAAATAAGAAAGAAGTCAAAGGTAATAGAATACTAGAAAAATTAGATATGATAGATCTCTGGAGAAAACGAAATGGAGGCAGAAAGGGTACACTTTCTTTTCAGCAGTTCATGGAACCTATACAAAATAGACCATATATTAGGACATAAAAACCTTAAACTCATATGCAGTAAGGCAGAAATAGTAAATGCATCCTTTTCAGACCATGATGCAATAAAATTACACTCAACAAAAAGCCAGGGGAAAGAAGACCAAAATGTGAAAGTTTTCTGGAGGCAGCCTTAGTTTCTAGTTACAATCAATAATTACTCCAAAATGCAGCCAGCTGGTAAAAATGCAAACATTTATTTTATGCAAACATTTAATGCAAACATTTATTTATTTTTTAAATTTAATAGCCTTTTATTTACAGGATATATACATGGGTAATTTTACAGCATTAACACTTGCCAAACCTCTTGTTCCAATTTTTCACCTCTTACCCCCACCCTCTCCCCCAGATGGCAGGATGACCAGTAGATGTTAAATATATTAAAATATAAATTAGATACACAATAAGTAAACATGACTAAACCATTATTTTGCTGTACAAAAAGAATCAGACTCTGAAATATTGTACAATTAGCTTGTGAAGGAAATCAAAAATGCAGGTGGGCATAAATATAGGGATTAGAATTCAATGTAATGGTTTTAGTCATCTCCCAGAGTTCTTTTCTGGGCATAGCTGGTTCAGTTCATTACTGCTCCTTTGGAAATGATTTGGTTGATCTCATTGCTGAGGATGTCCAGGTCCATCAGAACTGGTCATCATATAGTATTGTTGTTGAAGTATATAATGATCTCCTGGTCCTGCTCATTTCACTCAGCATCAGTTCGTGTAAGTCTCTCCAGGCCTTTCTGAAATCATCCTGTTGGTCATTTCTTACAGAACCATAATATTCCATAATATTCATATACCACAATTTATTCAGCCATTCTCCAACTGATGGGCATCCACTCAGTTTCCAGTTTCTAGCCACTACAAAGAGGGCTGCTACAAACATTCGTGCACATACAGGTCCCTTTCCTTCTTTATAATCTCTTTGGGATATAAGCCCAGTAGTAACACCATGCATATATCTTGTAAATAAAAAGCTATTTAAAAAAGAACACCAACACCAGTGGCTTGCCAACTACGGTATCAAATTTTTAAAAAGTATGATATTCAGTCTTTCATAACCTGCATCTTCCTCCCAATTTTTCCAGTTTTCTTATAACCTGCCTTCCCCTGCCTTGTCCTGTGATCCACTTATACCGACCTCCTTGTTGGTTCTCATCCAAGACCCACCATCTCCCCACAGGGAGTTCTGACTGGCCCTATTCTTGTCCTGGAATATTCTCCCTCCTCATTTCACATCCTGACTTCAAGTCCCAGCTAAAATCCCACCTAACACAGGAATTCTTTCCCAATGTCCCTTAATTCGAGTGCCTTCCTTCTATTGATTATTTCCAATTCATCTTGCCTATAGCTTCTCTGTATACACTTGTCCACATGCTGTCTCCACCACAGAGTTTCTTTAGAGCAGAGATTGACTTTCTTTGTCTTTGTTTCCCAGTGCTTAGCATAGAGCTTAGCATGCAATAGGCACTTATTATTTTTTATTATATGAGTTCATAAAATGTCAGAGTTTGTACTTCAGCAACATAGAAAGACAAGGGTAAACTCTAGGACATGATGAAGTATTGAAATAAGAGTTTTGGTAAACATTTCCCATCAATTCAGAAAACTGTTAATGTTGAAATTAAGTTTTAAAAATGTATGAAGATCTTGCATATACCAGACCTTTGAGAACTTTTCATATAGGTGTTTAATCTCGTTCAGTCTCTGGATCCGAATCATTCTGGCTTGTTGAAAAATCTTTAGTTGTTGTTTAAATATATTCTAAAAACAAAAAATAAGATAGTCATGATCTTACAAAATGAAAACTATGGCTAAAAAATTCAACATTAGGTTAAATAACTGAATAGTAGCAAACTCATTATCACCATAACCTCATATTCTATTTACCCATCAGTATAAAAAAATTCTTAAAGCATATCAAAAAGAAAAGAACAAAACTAATTTAGCTATACTGAAAGATTAGGTATGAATACGATCTTAACCCCCGAATAGCAAAAAAGGCAAGAAGCCCCTTCACCAAAATCTATTCCTCTCCTTTATTTTTATCTGAATTGAGAATGCCTTAGAAGTTGCAAACCTGGGAGACTATGATACCCTCAACAGAAAAAGGGAAGTCAGAAAGAGAAAAAGATTTGAGGTTAACTATAAGTTCTTTATTAAATTAGCCTTTCCCAGTTTTAATTAATACTAATAGTTCCATATTCAAACTGCATATTATTTGTTGTTTACTCCTCTTTGTGTATTTACTATGCATTGTTTTTATAAAAACCATATACCTTGCCATATTTCTCTACTAGCCTATAAATCTCATAAATGTATGAATCATGTTATGTCTAAATTTTATATCTTTCCAGCACACAGTGGGTGCTCAATAAAGGTATAAGAAAAAATAACTATTATTGATGAAGCTCTTATGGTTTGCACATTGCTTTACTAATAATTACATGTTATCCTTATGACATCCCAGAGACAAAAATACTCTTATTTTTATTTTACACACGAGGACCTCTGTTGGACAGAATTTAATTGACTCCCCTAGGGTCATATAGCAATTAAATGCCAGAGGCCACACTTGAACTCAGGTCCTCCTGACTCCAGGTTCAAAGCAGTATCCACTGTACCACCTCACTGCCTCTAGTATGCAGGCATACATATATGTATATTTTTTACTGTAAGCATGTAACAAAAACCAAAACCGAACGATAGGTTTCCTATTAATTGCTAACAACAGTTATTATGTGGCAAAACCTAGTTTAGAGGAGAGCTTCAAGACACAGAGGATGTGAAATGAGCTATGATTTGTGAGAACTTGTCAACCGTATAGTATAAACAATCATAAATCGGTAAAATAATCAGATCTGACCAAAGGACATGAACAACTTTCAGATGACAAAATTTAAGCCATCTATATTCTTAGAAAAATGCTCCAAGTCACTATTGATTAGAAAAATGCAAATTAAAACAACTCTGAGGTACTACCTCACACCTCTCAGATTGGCTAAGATGGCAGGGAAAGATGATAAATCCTGGAGGGGATGTGGGGAACTTGGGACACTAATGTACTGTTGGTGGAATGATCCAATGATTCTGGGGTACAATCTGGAACGATGCCCAAAGGGCTATCAAACTGTGCCTACCCTTGGACCCAGAAGTGCCACTACTGGGATACTGAGTCTGCATCCCAAGGATGTTGTAAAGGAGCAAAAAGGACCCACGCATGCCAAAATGTCTGTAGCAGCTCTTTCTGTGTTAACAAAGCATTGGGACATGATTAGGTGCCCATCATGGGAATAAGGCAATGGCTGAATAAGCTGTGGTACATGAAGGTAATGAAATATTATTTTTCTATATCAACGATGGTAGTCAAGCTGACTTTAGAAGGGGCTGGAAAGATTTACACGACCTGATTCTGAGAGAAACAAGCAGAATCAGAAATACAGTGTACATAATAACAGCAAAAATGTGCAATGATCAACTAGGAAAGACTTGGTTCTTCTCAGTGGTTCAGTGATCCAAAGTAATCAAAATGTGGTCTGCATCCTGAAAAAGAACTGAGGCGACTGATTGTGAATCAGCACATGCTATATTCGCTTCTTTTTTTTTTTTTTTTTCCTCCCATGGATTTTCCCTTTGGTTTTGATTTTTCTCTCACAACATGATTCATAAAGCAAGATGTATTAAAATAAATTAATTAAAAATAATAATCAGACCTGAATTGTTTGTTCTACCACTGGAGATGTTTGAACATGTGGCCAGTCCTAACCTGTAGTCTCCAAACCACTTTAGCCAGCCCCTCTGCTCACGGTTCCCAACACAAACCGCTCTCCCACCTGCTAAGATACCTTGGTTCGCAAAGTTCCTTTTGCTGACAAGTCCCTCTCCTTCCCTTTCCAACCAGCTAGGTGCTTCTCATCCTTGCCTTCTTACAAATAAGATCTCGTGAACCCCTCCTTCTACCTTTCTCTCTTATTTCTTTCCTATGTACAGAGCTTATCTTCTCATGAAATTATAAACTCCCAAGTGAAGAGTTTTGGCTTCTTTATAAACAATGTAGTGCAGGAGACAGAGCAGACGAAATCCAGAAGACCTTGTTCTGAAGCCTGCATCAGACACTTACTAGTTATAGTCCCCTGGGCAAATCGATCAATCCCTCCCACTCTCAGTTTTTCATCTGTAAAAAGGGGCTTATAATAGCACCTGTCTCACCAGGTTGTGAGCATCAAATGAGATGAAACTTAAAATGTTTTGCAAAATTTAGAGTGATATAATATTAACATTTGTATCTCTCCACAGCAAATGCACATTATAAGTGCTACATATTTGTTAAATTGTTGATATACGGATTGATCATATGAATTGTTGGAATATTTAGCTACAATATGCCTGTTATTTAAATATAAATGAATTATATGGAAAAATACACAGGAGCTAAAAGTGCAAATATTTATGCATTTGCAAGACTTTGTCATGTGTTACGGGAAATACAATCAAGTCTGTTATTATAAAAGAAAAAACATTATCACTCTTAGCATGAAATCACAAATTATCAGAGATGGGCAATTTAAAGTAACCTCAAGTATTTTATCACACAAGTTGTGATTTAAAGACATTACTAAACTTAGCTCCGAAGTTCAAGTACTCTCTCTCTTTTTTAAGAAGAAGGAAGGAAGCCATGATAAAATGAAAAAGAAACATGCAAAAGAAAGAGCACTGAGTTCAAATTATGGCTCTGAAAATTCTTTACTTTATGGCCATAAACAATTCATTAAAAATTCCCTGAGCTTTAGTTCCCTTATCTAAAAAATGGGGGGAATATTTGTATCAGGTTGCTATTAGGAAAATGAATCAATGCCCAGATTATGATTCTTGATCTGTTAAAGGAAGAAAACTAGCTTTTCTGGGTACATGCCGAGTTGCAGCCAGGATCTCTGAGGTGTAACACAGCTAACAAGACCACAAAACAGAGCAAGCTATGGACAAGAGCGGCTTATTCCACTGCACAGAATTATTACCAGGCAATTATCTGCATTTTCTATACTTAGATCTAGCATATCAACTCTCAAGTATGCCAAGCATGATACCAACAGCTAATTTTGCTTCCTCTTCCTTAGTTTTCTTAATATCCAGATCCCACTGCTGAAACAATGTCAGGAAGTGCTGAGAATATTCACGGTTGAGTTTCTGCCTGTCAAAAGAATTTTGAACACCATCATTACCATTATTAAAATTAAATCAATCAGCTTCCTCAAGTAACTGAACAATTTACATAGCTTATAAAGTGCTTTATCATAAAGGGACGGTGATCCTGAGGTGGTACCAAGAAAAGAGAAAATTCTAGTAAATGAAATCAAACTTTAAAACACACAGCAATGGCCTATCTGCCATCACAGCATCAACCTAGCTCGATTCAGGGACACTGCCAGAAGAGGGTCAACAGATAGTGATTTTTTTGGTAAGCTTAACAAGTAATTAGGACAAACTACTAGGGCATGGAGTGGTTACAATCTGCACCAGTAGGACATCTACTCGTTTTGATGAAATCTTAGATCCTTGAAATAGAATTAATGTAATATAAAAAGACTAAGACATTAATACTTTAATAAGCTTTGTGATGGAAGTTGGTAAATACAAGTTTGTTTGGTTTTTTGAAACTGAGTCATTTTTATCACTTTGGGTTACAGTCACAGAGAAAAGTGACCAAGATTTCATAGGATGTCAGAAGAACATCATTCACTGGAAGAAATGTTCTGGGCTGCATTTCCCATTTCTTTGTTCCTTTCTAGGAACATCAGATCATCACCCGGCCAAGACTCTTAGGGGCAGACAGTTTGCTGACAGATGGGGTAGGGGTGTTAAACAGCAAAGCTGGCAAAGTACAGGTGAGCAGTGCCACAAAAGGAAAGCTACAGGCTAAAGTCACAAGAAGGCAGAATGAACAGCACATGGAATTTGATAGCCATGGCACTCCTGGCCTCGGGAGTATCTGACTTCTGACAGCTGAGCCCAAAGATTTCCTTAGTCCATGCAGCAGGTTTCAGTGGACCTAACCTTTTGCCAGGAGATTTTAAAGTCGGAAATAACTGAATTATTGTAGCTGGAACATATAGCAAATTGTTTTCATTTATCCACAGAAACAGAGAATATTCCATCGCTTGCTTTTCTTATACTGCTTTTCTCCAGATTAAACATTTTCCTGTGACTCTCAAAAGAATCTGTAAATAGAACATGTGGACTAGGAATCTGATTTGCAAAATGATTAACATCTACAGTGACCAGAGTGCCTGTGTTAGGGCAAAAATCCTCAGTTTTCTGCTGGGTGAGCTTATGCAGTTTTTCTCTAACATAAAATTTGTTGCCTTTTGCTCCTGAAAAAGGATGGAATTTTTATTATGATTAGAGAAATTATGTTTTTTCAATTGGAAAAAAGTGGAAGAGGGAGAATATAGTTCTTTTGTTACTTGAAAAAATTAAATCGAGATATAATTGCTGGGGGAAATCATATTTTTGTTCTACTAAATTAAGTGCTTCTGAAAAATCATGAAACCAAAAATACAAAGAAAAATTAATTTTAGTTCAGAATAGGTTTTTGTTATCTATTTTATACTTAAAATGGGCTCATTTCATAATACAAATATGAATCATAACACCGTTAAGATATATAAGATTTCAGCATATATTTAATTTCAATTTATTTTTTCTCCTTTAGCACTAAAATGATTCCATCCAATGGTTGATCCAAGAAAGTTAGTAAAATCATTTATAAACTCACAAGTATACAAAAGTAACAAATGTTTTTCTAATAAAAACAAATTTGTTTTTCAAAAAGCCTTTTTTTTTCCTAAAGCAAATGAGATCTTTTATAGGAAAGACAATTCTCAGCCAAATGAATTAGAAGGGTTTTATAGCAGAGAGAAAATTTGAATTGGTACATAAAATGTGGGAAGAAAGAAGTCAAAAGGCAGAAAATTTGGGAGAAAAAAGGGGATCCAGATGTACAGAAGGTGTAAATAAAAGAGATGGGAAAGATAACTTGTTTGCCTTAGTTTCCTCAATTGTAAAATGAGAATAACTGCGCCTACCTTGCAGAAATATTGTGAGAACAAAATTAGAAACTATATGCAAGGTGCTTAAGCAGAGAGAAAATTTGAATTGGTACATAAAATGTGGGAAGGAAGAGGTCAATAGGCAGAAAATTTGGGAGAAAAGGGGGGGAGGGATTCCAGATGTACAGAAGGTGTAAGCTCTCCTCATACTGAAGGACAAACACTCCAAGATGTCTTTCATGTAATACATCAAAAACCTCAAAATAAAACTACCTTTTCAGTGTACATTTTGCATTCACGCTGGAATAAAAAAAGGTATTAAGAAAAATAAATGCTTACCTTTGTTCTTTATATGTTGTCCAAATATGCTCAATTTTCTGATAACTTCTTTTAAGAGAAGCCTCAGCATACATTTCCAATCTTTTCCTCTTTCCAAGAAGAACTTGGTTAAACTTAACTATAATGAAATATTAATCAAAATTTCATTTTCTGAAGTTTATATATTGACAATATAATTTAAGCAAACTGACTTGAGAAGTTTATTCATCAATACTAGGAAGCCTTGCTAAATTTAAATTTAAAATATGGATTTTAACAACTATTACACAAAGGGTGGCTTTTTCCTTAATGGATAACTTTTTTCTAAGAGAAATGCTTCCAGGTAGGCTATAGAAATTCTTACAACAACATATAAAATCCAGTGGTTTTAACCTCAGATTACATAATGTATCTCTCCACTTTTTGAATAAGTTTAAATAAAGGGTACTTTATTTTTTCTTTCCTAGATTACATGTGTATATAAAAGATTTTTAAGGATGAAGTCTCAGCCTTCCATGGTTCTTAACTCATAAATTTGATGACATTTTCTAGTCAAGATACAAAATATCAATCAATGTAGAGGACCTCTGGAAAAGGAAAGCACACATGTCTACTTTCACTTATTTAAGGTAGAGTATATTACAGTGGCAAAAAGCGATGGATCAGGAATCAAATGATCTGGGTTCAAACGCCAAGTGTGACATTATCCCATGAGCTGGGACAAGTCACAACCTTCAAAGGTGTCAGTTTGCTCTCTCTCTGTTGGGGGGGAGCTGACAGCAGCATGTGTGTTGCATTTCAGAGGTGTCTAAGGGCTTTCCCAATATCACCTCCTTGTATCATTACAAGAGCCCAGAGAGACTTGTGCTTTCGTTATCTACATTATCCAGATGATTCCTTGGAGGCAAACACCCAGGGAAGTCTCTCCTATGGGATGTGAGAGCAGAGCCCCCTCGCTCCAGGACCCGTCCGCCACCTAGTGGAGATGCCCTAACGTGGCTTCTGGGGTCCCCTCTAGGCCACGATCAACGATTCATGTCATTTGGGGGGACACAAAGTGCCCCCTGAGAGCAATAAAGGCTTCATTTTTCTCTTTGCATGCCCAGTTCCCAGCACCGTGTCTGGAACATAGCAGACATTTAATTAATGCTTTCTGAGTTCAGGCTGGATCTCCCCAGTTCTTTTTCCAGTGTGAATATCAAAAGACATTCCCACTAAGTGCTCCCCTGCAGCACCGCTATTATTGGCTCTCCCCATTACAAATGAGCAAAAGACAATGAGGAAACCCAAGATACAGACCAAAATGCATCTCCAAAATCAAATGCACATGAAACATACCTAAGGGCCATAGCCCCTCCCAATAATTCTACTGTTTTCTCCAAACTTTTCCAAGCACAGCCTTTATACAAAAGAATGTCTTTTAGTACAATGGAATCTTCAAACATACCTCCAAGTCTTTCCAACATGTTCTGTACTTCCCTCCTAAAAAGTTACAATTGAGTTATACATTGAAAAGAATATTTTTTCATAGTGCATTTTCTATTTGCATCAAAGTAGCCTTCTATTAAAATATTTAACTAAAAAACCTGCCAAGTATGACCATAGAAGGATATCTTTTAATATCATAAAAGCATCTATCTAAAACCCAAGGCATGTACCATATGTAATGAGCAAACAGTAGGTCTAAAAATATAAGTGTATATATATATATATATATATATATATATATATACACATATATATGTTCTTCTATTTCTTGATAATCATCATCTTTGTATTCTTACTTCTTCCCTTCCTTCCTTACATCTATCTATCTATATATGTATGTATGTGTATATATATATGTATGTAAAGTGAAGATGCCCTCACTCTCCCTACTATTATTTGATACTGTTCTGGAAATGCAAGTAACAACAATTAAGACAAAAGAAAAAAAATAAATGCATAAAAATGGGTAGAGAAAAATAATAATTCTATCTTTTGGCTGATATGCTATACTTGGGAAATGTTAGGGAATCAAGAAATATACTAATTAAAGTTAATGCAAAATAAACACGTAGGGGATGAAATAGATAAACCCTCAATATACAAAATGTAACCTAGAAAATAAAGACACAAAATTCAACTTCACTTCTTTAGTAAGAAATAATAAAATCAAATAATAAAAAGTGAAACAAAACAGAAAAGAAAATCTCAAATCAAATAACTACCAAAACCAAAAAATATCTGAGAATCAATCTGCCAAAGGTCCCAAAAGACTTCCACAGATTAAAATACAAACTTTTCTTTAAGAAAATAAAGGATGACTTTAAAAAGTTTTCATATCATTCAATATTCATGACTGGGAAAAACCAAATTCTACTAACGTTAATTTATATTTAATGCTATATGCCAATCAAATTACCAAGAGAAATAAAACTTGATAAAACAATAATAAAATTAATTTGGAAATAAACCCTAAAGATCTACAATATTAATGCAAATGATGAAAAAACTTAGAGCTGAAGGCAGGATAGTTGTTCTTTTTTTTCAGATTTCAAACTAGAGTATAAAACAGAAGTCATTAAAAACCATCTGGTATTGGTTAAAAAATTAAAAAGAAATGAATGGAACAGACCAGACAAAAATGAATTAGAAACAACTGAACTCAATAATCCAATGTATCATAAATTGAAAAACATAAATTACTTGAGAAAACAAACGTCTCTGTTATATTCTAGAAAACTGGAAAGCAGTTTGGCAGAACTTGGGCTTACACCAACACCTCATATTTTAAATGGATACATGACCTTAATATTGAAGCACATATTCTTACAAATAATTAAAATGACAGATCATACAGCTCTCTCTGCTTTGGGTAGGAAGATGCATTCTCAACCAAGTAAGGGATTAGGTGTTACTAACAGAACTCATCACATGAAACTGAAAAGCTCACAGACAAAACCGATGTACCTAGATAGGAAGGGAAGCAGTGGTATGGGAAAAAACAATCTTTATCCAATTTCTCTGATAAGGCTTTGGTATCGAAGATACATTAACAATTAACAAATGTGTATATTTATATGTGCATGTATATGAGTACCTAGTCCCCGTTCCCTAACAGATCCACGGTCAAAGGATAGGAACAAACAGTTCTTACAGGAAGAACTGCAAAGCATTCACAACTAAGTCACTATGGATAAGAGACGTGCCATCCAAAACAACCTCATGCCCTGCAGATTGGCAAGAGGACAACAAAATGGCCATAATCAATTCTAGAGCGGTTGTGAAATGTTAGGTGCACCAATGCATTGTAGTGGAGCTGTGAACTGGTACAAGAATTCTGGAAAGCAATTTGGAATTATGCACATAAAGTGACCAAAATGACTGTACCCTTTGACCTAGGGTGAAATGGTTCCATTACTGAGCTTATCTCTAACAGGAAATATGAATAAGAAGAAAGTCTCCATAACCACCTATATATTTGTAACAGCACTACTTGTGATAACCCACAATTGGAAATAAAAGTATATGCCCAGTGATTGGGGAATGAAGAAATGATGAATTAATCAATAGGGAGAAGTATGGAAAGATGAACTAAAATAAAGCAAAAAGAGCCAAGAAAACAAAATACAAAACTGTAACAATATAAATGAACCCCCCCACACACACACAAATCAAAAGTGAATGTAGCAAATGTCAAGCATGATCTGAAAGACATATGGCTACACATGCTACCTTTGTAAAGAAATCCACAATTGTGGCACATTATACATGTTTTCAGGCATTTCCAATATATTCATCAACTGTGCTAATTTTTCCTCTTCCTTTTTAAAAATTATTTTTGTGGAGATTAGCTAAATCTTTAAAATAATTGTCATATGAATGACTTTCTAAGGGGGGGGTCAATAATACCAGAGAAATTATGATATAAAAAACAAAATACATCACTAAAAACTAATTTTTAAAAACTAACTGAAAGAAATAAACTGTTTTAATCATATTACCTCACACCTTCTTCAAGCGCTCCACCAGTAGTTACTGTGGAAGATCTTTTTACACCATGCTTTTCACGGACTGTAGTCTCTCCTAGAAATATGACCGATAACGTCTGAATCTCAGTTTGCTGCTATGGAAGATTCCCATCCAGTAGTATGGGCCACAAGCTTTTAAGCCACGGACAGGAAAGCTTCTGCAAACCATGTGTTATTTTCACAACCACGGGTTCACTGCTGTGGCGGGGGGCGGTAACTCTAGGGGCCCAAAGGCTGTGTCCGCCAGCTCCTGTAGCTCCCGCCAGAGGGGAAAGGCTTTAATGGGTAGGCCCAGTAACTGTAGGTGTTGGTGGGGCACTCTGGCTGACTCTAGCGAGGCTCCTTGCTAGGGGGCTCAAGGGTGGTGAGATGCCGGTCCTGGTCACTTCAAACCCGGTAACTAAGGCAGAGAGCAGATGTGGCCTGGATCCACTGGAAGAGACCAAGTAAACCCAAACCTCTCAAAGCGCAGGACTTCCACCCCTCTATCAACCCTGACTCCTCGGGGGGTCAGAGGCTCAAAGGCCGCAACAACAGCCCGCAAATAGACCTGTGGGGCAGGCCCATGACGCAAGGGGCATATGGGGGAGAACAGAAGCTACATGTGTGATGCATTATAAGACATACAACTGCAGTGCCCTTTGGGGCGCTAGGAGTAGCAGACATGACTGTTATCAAGGTGCACATTTCTTATACCTTCTCTGGCATCTTCTTGAGAATCACACAGATCTTTTCGGTCTTCCTTGTCAAAGTCATTAGCTTGCCTCTCTTGAGCTGTCATTGCTAGTTTCCCAGATTTCCTGGCACATTTTACGTTAGGTGCCATAATTAGGTAAATTTTTAATAAATAAATATTTTATTTAATAATAAATAAATAAAATATTTTAAACACTACTTTTAAATCCAAAGATTAAATATGACAAAGGCTTAAGATATATATATATATATATATATATATATATATATATATATATATATGTATGTAACATATACAAGAAAGTGGTGGGCACAAGTAAGGAATAAACAGACCATCAACAAATGCTAAGTTCTAACTATAGACAAGGAAGGTATTAAATGCCAAGTATAAATTCAGAGCATAAAGTGATCTTGGCTTTTAAAGAACTTGCATTCTGCTAGAGAGACATGGATATGCACTGGCACATAAAGGATATATGCAGAAAGAAGTCCAAATAATTATATGGCAATAATACTAGCAGTTGTGGGAATTAGTAAAAGTTTTATTTGAAAGGTGATCTTTTGCTATGTCTTGAAGGAAGTTAAGGAAATTGACAAGGCACAAAGGAAAAAGCAGTGCAATCTTAGATCAACAGATGACCAGTAGAGGCATAAAGATGAGAGGCAAAATGTTCAAGGACATCAAGAAATCTAGTTTGGCTGAAATTGAAAATAGGAAGGAGACTAATATGTAATGAAATTGGAATTTGGCTGTGGCCAAGTTACAAGAGCTGGAAAGGCAAACAGCATTGTTTACATGTAATTCTGGAGGTACACTGAAGCTGCAAAAGGTGATAGAAGAAATTCCAATGAAATCACAAAATGTATAAAATATGACTCAACCTACAAAGACACACTCGGGATTTATGTAAATAAAATGTTATTTATAAAAATAAAAGATAAATTTTTGGAGAAATATTAACTGTTCCTGTTCATGACTGGACAATGCCCAAATAATTAAAATGTTACCTAAATTAACAATCAACTATCAATAGGTCACTTAATACAATTGGACAGAACAAAATTTGGAGGAAAAGAGTAAAAATCTCGAGGGAAAAACATTTTTAAAAAGTAGGATAGAAAACTCTCAATCCTAACAGATCTCAAATTAGAATATAAAGCAGTCATCCTCTAAAAAATGATCAAAGGACAGACAATTCTCAGATGAAGAAATTGAAACTATTTCTAGTCATATGAAAAGATGCTCCAAGTCATTATTAATTAGAGAAATGCAAATTAAGACAACTCTAAGATACCACTACACACCTGTCAGATTGGCTAAGATGACAGGAAAAAATAATGATGATTGTTGGAGGGGATGCGGGAAAACTGGGACATTGATGCATTGTTGGTGGAGTTGTGAATGAATCCAACCATTCTGGAGAGTAGTTTGGAACTATGCTCAAAAAGTTATCAAACTGTGCATACCCTTTGATCCAGCAGTGTTACTACTGGGCTTATATCCCAAAGAGATCATAAAGAAGGGAAAGGGACCTATATGTGCACGAATGTTTGTGGCAGCCCTCTTTGTAGTGGCTAGAAACTGGAAACTGAATGGATGTCCATCAGTTGGAGAATGGCTGAATAAATTGTGGTATATGAATATTATGGAATATTATTGTTCTGTAAGAAATGACCAACAGGAAGATTTCAGAAAGGCCTGGAGAGACTTACGAACTGATGCTGAGTGAAATGAGCAGGACCAGGAGATCATTATATACTTCAACAACAATACTATATGATGACCAGTTCTGATGGACCTGGCCATCCTCAGCAACGAGATCAACCAAATCATTTCCAATGGAGCAGTAATGAACTGAACCAGCTACGCCCAGAGAAAGAAGTCTGGGTGATGACTAAAAACCATTACATTGAATTCCCAATCCCTATATTTATGTCCACCTGCATTTTTGATTTCCTTCACAAGCTAATTGTATAATATTTCAGAGTCTGATTCTTTTTTGTACAGCAAAATAACAGTTTGGTCATGTATACTTATTGTGTATCTAATTTATATTTTAATGTATTTAACATCTACTGGTCATCCTGCCATCTGGGGGATAGGGTGGGGGGGTTAAGAGGTGAAAAATTGGAACAAGAGGTTTGGCAATTGTTAATGCTGTAAAGTTACCCATACATATAACCTGTAAATAAAAGACTATTAAATAAAAAAAAGGAAAAAAAAGAAAAAAAGATCAAAGGATTAAATAAAACACTGAACCAGTTAAACTTACTAGCACAGTGTTTGAAGACTCAAATGCATCAACTGCTGGGGAAATACATCTTGTTTGAGAAAAGAAAGTCTCAAAATTGGAAGGCAATTGGATAGAAATCAAGGTTAGACTAACATCACACCATATATAGTAGTAAATTCCAAATGGATATATGACTTAAATGTAAAATGTCACATCAAAAAAATTAAAGAAAGGAAAAAATAACTTTGGATAGGGAGAGAAATAGTAAACTAGGAACAAAGAGGATCAAAGAAGATGAAATGAACAATTCTAATTACATCTGCCAAATTGTGTGACTGAGACATTTTTTAACTATATAGAATTTCCTGTTGGAATACAAAGAGATTTAGGTCCTCTACTGTACCTAATCATTCTTCAAAAATATTCCTGAGCTCTTGGATTTGGGCTGTGAATGGGAACAGGGAGTAATGATAAGCAGGGAGAATGGCATGGAGGCAGTTGCTGAAAATGAAGAAATGCAGGAAAGACACGAGCAAACAGCTGTTTAAACAGACCAGAGGGTCACTAAACACTTTTTAGGAAGCAAGGACTTAGAGGATTTTTGACTCCAATCCTCAAACTGGCAGTGGTGGTCTTTTTTGCAGCCTATATAATCTTTAAAATCCTGCCTTCTAAAGTTAGTCCCAGTCCTTGTAGGATATGATGAGGCAAACAAAATAGTAGCTTGAAAAAGGAATTCTCAGGTCATTAACCCAAGCAGAGAGAGAAGCAGCTTCTTTAAAACAGAAAAAAATAATTAAGTGTGATTTAAGTAATTTTACCCTTTACAAAGAATTTTGTGGAACATTTCTTGTCCCCAGATGTCACATAATACTCAGAATCATCTGTCTTCTGGCAGTTATTGATAAACATGATTCTCTGGTTTCCTTTGGGCTCAAAGATGCATCTGTGTTTAAATAGGAAAACTCATGTTAGTGAAATTGATTTTTTTTGTTCTGACTCAAAATGATAATTTAAAAGATAAGTTGGTCAGTGTGAGCTTAAATCTAACAACTTTGAATTTGGCCTATTCCTCTGGACTTCTCTGTCATGTGCTCATAACCAGAATCTTCCATCTCTCATGAACACTTTTAGCTTCCTTTTGTATGTTTTATTCCCTCATTAGACTGTAAGCTTCTTCAGGGTTTTCTTTTTTAATTTGCAGTGCCAGTTCTTAGCATAGGGTCTGGCACATAGTAGGCACTTAAATATTTCTTGACTAACAAGTTTTAAAGGTTGAGGCTCAGTCAAGATTTTTTTTAAAGACTTGCCCATGTTCATAGGCAGATCTTCCCAACTTTAAGCATAGAACTCAGTTTGTTCTCTGACACACTGTTTTGAGAACATGAATTTCTCTGATTTTTATGAAATATCTTCCCTCCCCACCTATATTTCATACATTCTTTTTGTTGTTGTTGTTATTTACTTTGGGAATAGAGTATACACATGAAATTCTACTGGGCTTGGAAACACCTGTCATGGAAATTCTATCTCCCTACTGATTTTCTCCTTTATCATCTATAGTGTTAAAGGACCACTTAGGGTATTGTGAGGTTGAACAGATTACTCAAAGTCACAGAGGCCCTGTCAGAGCCAGGTCTGGAACTCAGGGCTTGCTGATTTCCAGGCCAACCCATTATATCCCCTACCTCTGTTTACAGAACAGGCGGAAGTGCAATAATTTAAGAGTCAGACTGTTGGAAGTAGATTCTAATGTTGTGGAGTACGAGACTGAAAGGTAAGAACTGCAATCAGTCATTTGCATGTTTTGCCACACTACACAACACTGTGATTCCAAATGTATTGAAATGCTGGTTTGAAGTTTCCATTTTTTCATCCAAATCTTTTGTCAACAGATATCACAACAAATGAATGCCTGCTCATCAGAACTGAAGCAGTGTAAAGTTAGTTCACCACAGGGGTCTACCCAATATTTTGGGGACCATCTTCTAGATCTCTTAACATTGTATGGAGAACAGAAGGACAGGTGAGAAGTTCATAATTTCTCAAAAAATCACTTATTGAATTTTTTTAAACCTGCTTTTATCAAATAAGTGGTTTTAAAACCAACAATAAATAAATATTTGTAAATACTGTGTATACATATACACATATATATGCATATACATATACATATAGTAGGAACTAGTCCCTAGATTTCACTGTAGAGTCTCCAAGGGTCCCCTAAGGCATAAGATATTAAATGAATTGCCCAGAGTGCCATAGTTGGTTTATATCAGATACAGGTCTTGAGCCCAGGACTTCTTGACTTTGAATTTTGTTTTCTATCCACTATACCTACCTCACTGCCTCTTAGGCATAGTATTTATTTCCTTTTATTCTCTGTAAACATCAAAATGTTGTAATATTAAGTCCCTTTTAATGAATACATTATCCAAATATGAACATTGAGACTCTTCTGGAATATCCTCAAACTCAAGCTCTAATGAAATAGCAAAATAGTTTTCTAAAAATGAGAAGGGAAAAGAAGAAGAAAAAAATAAGAGGTGAGTGTCTGCAAAACAAATCTTTTGTATTTCAAAAATTATTCCTCTACTGGCTACACTAAAATTTTTGGTGTGTTTGATTTTTATTTATTTATTAAATTTGCTCTGGAAAATGTCTCCTGTTCTTCTATTGTCCTGTTCTTCTATTCTATTCTCTACAAAGTTAACAAATCTAGAAGCTGGTCCCCAAAACACTGGGTAGAGCCCTGTGTTGAAGTAATGGAAGTACATTGACTACAGCAGCACTGGATGGGCAGTCTTGGAAAAAGCACTCACTTGTTGACATTGAAAAGTCACGAAAATATCATAGCATCAAAGTAAGTTTATCTTAGCCAAGCTGTATTTCTATAACTCAAGCACTTCCAATTGTTTAAGGTTTGTTTCCATCATGGCCTGTGAAGCTATTGTTTTCTTGAACTTCCAAAGCCAACAATGAAAGGGACTTTTTAACATGAACACATCAAAAATGAAAGACCAGAAGATTCTGATGAACCTTTGGTCACTGATTAAAGAAGCACTTCAAGTATGGGAGGGCATGTCTACAACCTACCTATTTTTTTATTATAGCTTTTTATTTACAAAACATATGCATGGGTAATTTTTTTAGCATTGACCCTTGCAAAACCTTCTCTTCCAACTTTTCCCCTCCTTTCCCCAATGCCTTCCCCTGGCAGGCAGATAGTCCAATACATGTTAAATATGTTAAAATATATGTTAAATTCAATACATGTATACATATTTATACAGTTACTTGCTGCACAAGAAAAATCAGATCAAGAAGGAAGAAAAATAAAAATTGAGAAAGAAAACAAAATGCAAGCAAATAACAGAGAGAGTGAGAATGCTATGTTCTGTTCCACACTCTGTTCCCATGGTTCTCTCTCTTGGTGTAGATGACTCTCTTCATCACTGAACAAGTGGAACTGGTTTGAATACCTCATTCTTGAAGAGAGCTACGTCCATCAGAATTGATCATTGTATAGCCTTCTTTTTGTTGCCTTGTATAATAATGTCCTGGTTCTGCTCATTTCACTCAGCATCAGTTCATGTAAGTCTCTCCAAGCCTCTTTGTATTCATCCTGTTGGTCATTTCTTACAGAAAAATAATATTCCATAATATTCATATACCACAATTTATTTGGCCATTCTCCAATTGATGGGCATCCACTCAGTTTCCAGTTTCTTGCCACTCCAAAAAGGGCTGCCACAAACATTTTTGCACATGTGGGTCTCTTTCCCTCCTTTAAGATCTCTTTGGGATATAATCCCAGTAGCTTGATGACTTTTTGAGTATAGTTCCAAATCACTCTCAAGAAGGTTGGATGTATTCACAACTCCACCAACAATGTATCAGTGTCCCAGTTTTCCCACATCCCCTCCAACCTTGGTCATTATTGTTTCCTGTCATCTTAGACCATCTGACAGGTGTGTAGTGGTATCTCAGAGTTGTTTTAATTTGCATTTCTCTGATTAATAATGATGTGGAGCATCTTTTCATATTACTATAAATAGTTTCAATTTCTTCATCTGAAAATTGGCTATTCATATTTTTGACCATTGATAAATTGGAGAATGGTTTTAACTATTACAATTTTGAGTCAATTCTCTATATATTTTACAAATGAGGCCTGTATCAGATCTTTTGAATGTAAAAATGTTTTCCCCATTCATTGGTTTATTATTTTCTAATTTTATCTGCATTAGTTTTGTTTGTACAAAAACTTTTAAACATAATCAAAATGATCTATTTTGTGATCAATAATGATCTCTGATTCTTCTTTTGTCACAAATTCCTTCTCCTCCACAGATCTGAGAGGTAAACTATCTTTTGTTCTTCTAATTTGTTTATAATATCATTCTTTATGTCTAGATCATGAACCCATTTCGACCTTATCTTGGTATATGGTGTTATGTGTAGGTCAGTGCCTACTTTCTGCCATACTGGTTTTCAATTTTCTCTGCATTTTTTCAAATAGTGAATTCTTATCCCAAAAGCTGGGGTCTTTGGGTTTTTGAAATACTAGATTGTTATAGTCATTGACTACTTTATTCTGTGAACCTAATCTATTCCACTGATCAACTTTTCTATTTCTTAGCCAATACCAAATGGTTTTGATGATCACTACTTTATAATATAGTTTTAGATCAGGTACAGCTAGGCCATCTTCATTTGATTTTGTTTTCATTAATTCCATTGAAATATTTGACATTTTGTTTTTACAGATGAATTTTGTTGTTATTTTTTCTAGGTCACTAAAACAGTTTCTTGGGAGTTTGATTGGTATAGCACTAAATAGATTAGTTTAAGGAGTATTGTCATCTTTATTATCTTCACTCAACCTGTCCAAGAGCACTTGATATTTCTGTAGTTTTGCTCATATGGTTCCTGACTTTCCCTTGGCAGATAGATGCCCAAATATTTTATCCTATTGACAGTTATTTTAAATGGGATTTCTCTTTGTATCTCTTGTTGTTGGATTTTCTTAGTGATGTATAAAAATGCTGATTATTTATGTGGATTTATTTTGTATCATGCAACATTGCTAAAGTTATGGATTACTTCTAATAATTTTTTTATTAAATTCTCTATGGTTCTCTAAGTATACCATCATATCATCTTCAAAGAATGAGAATTTGGTTTCCTCATTACCTACTCTAATACGTTTAATCTTTCGTTGGGGCCAAAATGTAATATTTGGGCTAGCTTTCTATCATAGTCAGACTCAGTCTCAGTCTGACCCAGTCTCCACCAGCCTGTCAGTCTCAACCAGTCTCCCTCTGAGTCTGACTTTGTGCCCAGTTTAAATACTCTATTATAATTACATCATTGCAGTATACTGAATATGTGGAACTAAGAACCATTACATCAACCATAATAAGTACTAAGTATATACATGAACTAGAGAACCATTATCTCATCAGTTCCACTGATATAACACCTTGTTTCAAGTATACTTCTCCAGGTTCCAGCCCTCACATCTTCTTCTCTTATTGCCTAAGCTTGCATGTCTAATGCAATATTGAACAGTAATGGTGATAGTGGGCAACTTCTTTCACTCCTGATCTTATTGGGAATGGTTCCAGTTTATCCCCATTACATATGATGTTTGCTTTGATGGGTTTATTTCTTTTTAATATTTATTTATTTATTTAAAATGGAACACTTCACAGATTTGAGGTGTCATGCTTGCACAGGGGCCATGTTAATCTCTGTATCTTTCAATTTTAGAATATGGGCTGCCGAAGTGAGCCCTTGCTGATGGTTTTAATAGATCTGTGACTAGTTTAAGGAAAAGTCTATTTATTCCTATCCTCTCAAGTGTTTTTATTAGGAAAGGATGTTGGATTTTATCAAATGCTTTTTCTGCATCTATTAGATGATCATGTGGTTTTGTTAATTTGGTTATTAATATAATCAATTATGCTAATAGTTTTCCTAATATTGAAAGCCCTGCATTCCTGGTATAAATCCTACTTGGTCATAATGTTTATTCTGGGGATGAGTTCTGTAATCTCTTTCTAATATTTTATTTAATGTTTTGCATCAATTTTATTACGGATCTTGGTCTTAATTTTCTTTCTATGCTTTCGTCCTACCTGGTTTAGGTATCAATTACCATGTCTGTGTCATAAAAGGAATTTAGTAGGTCATTCATGCCCTATTTTTTCAAATACCTTATATAGTATTGGATTAATTTTCTTTAAATGAATTCACATATAAATCCATCTGGTCCTTGAGATTTTTCTTAGGGCATTGATTAATAACTTTTCTATTTCTTTTTCTAAAATGGGAACTATTTAAATAAGTTATTCCTCTTCTATATCTGCATCCTATATTTTTGTAGGTATTCCTCCATACTCACTTAGGTTGTCAAATTTATTGGCATAAAGTTGGGTAAAGTAACTCCTAATTATGCTCTAATTTCCTCTTCATTGGTGGATAATTCTCCCTTTTCATTTTTGAGACTAACAATTTTATTTTTCTCTTTCCTTTTTCAATCAAATTAACTAAAGGTTTATCTATTTTTCATGAAACCAACTCTTAGTTTTATTTATTAATTCAATAGTTTTTCTTTTTACTTTAATTTTTTGATCTCCCTTTTATTTTAAATTTCAAGTTTGGTGTTTGATTGGGGTTTGTAATTTGCTCTTTTCTAGCTTTTTTTAGTTAAACCAATTCACTGATCTTCTTCTAGTTTCCAAAGTACCATCTAGAGATATAAAATTTTATTACTCTTTTTCATCCACACATTTTGGTATGATGTCTTATTATTGTCATTTTCTTGGGTGAAGTTATTAATTATGTCTATGATTTCTTTTTTCCCATTCATTCTTTAGATAGGAATATTTAGTTTCAATTATTTTTGGTTTATTTTCCCTGGCCTTTTATTGAATGTAATTTTGTCATGATCTAAAAAGAATCATTTCTATTTCGCCTTTCTGCATTTTTTTAGGTCTTTATTCCTAATATATGGCCGTTTTGTATAGATTCCATGAACTGGAAAAGAAAGTGTACTTTTTTCTGTCTCCATTCACTTTTCTCCAAAGATCTATCATAACTAACTTTTCTAGTTTTCTATCTATCTCTTTAACTTCTTATTTATTTATTTATTTTTGGTTTGATTTATCTAGTTCTGAAAGAGCAAGGTTGAGATCTATTATCGTTTGCTATTTCTTCCTGCAAATCTCTAACTTCTCCTTTAGGAATTTAGATGCTACACCACTTGGTGCATATATGTTTAATATTGATTTTGCTTCATTATCTATTATCAATTATCATTATTTATTACCAAGACATAGTTTCCTTCCTTATCTCTTTTAATTAGATCAATTTTGCTTTTGCTTGAACTGAGATCAGCATAGTAGGCTACCCTTGCTTTTTTAAATTTCACCTGGAGCATAATAGATTCTCCTCCAGCTTTTACCTTTACTCTGTATGTATCACTCCTGCTTTAAATTGTGTTTCTTATAAACAACATAAGTGTAGGATGCTGGCTTTTTATCCAGTCTGCTATCCGGTTTTGCTTAAAGGAGAGTTCACCCCATTCACATTTATGGTTAAAATCTAATAATTCTGTATTTCCTGCCATCTTAACTCCAAATTATATTTTTCTCTTTCCTTCTCTCCTTTCCCTCCTCTCTAGTGTTTTACTTATGAGAACTACTTGTCCCTTTTTTATTTTATTTTATTTTTTTTATTTTAATAGCCTTTTATTTACAGTTTATATGTATGGGTAACTTTATGCATTGACAATTGCCAAACCTCTTGTTCCAATTTTCCCCTCCTTCCACCCCCTCCCTAGATGGCAGGATGACCAGTAGATGTTAAATATATTAAAGTATAAAGTAGATACACAATAAGTATACATGACCAAACCGTTATTTTGCTGTACAAAAAGAATCAGACTCTGAAATATTGTACAATTAGCCTGTAAAGGAAATCCAAAATGCAAGTGGGCAAAAATATAGGGATTGGGAATTCAATGTATTGGTTCTTAGTCATCTCCCAGAGTTCTTTCGCTGGGTGTAGCTGGTTCAGTTCATTACTGCTCCATTGGAACTGATTTGGTTCATCTCACTGTTGAAGATGGCCAGATCCATCAGAATTGGTCATCATATAGTATTGTTGTTGAAGTATATAATGATCTCCTGGCCCTGCTCATTTCACTCAGCATCAGTTCGTGTAAGTCTCTCAGGCCTTTCTGAAATCATCCTGTTGGTCATTTCTTACTGAATAAGAAATCTCCACATTATTAGTAAGTTCATTTCAAATCATTGTAAGAACGTGACTTTCCCCATGTGAAGCGAATCTCTATCCAAACCATGTGAACCTAATCAAGGTATGATGTGACTTCTGTGAGAACTTGACCGTTCTCTCACCCATAAGAGCATGTGTTTTGCTCCTTCTCCTGTGGGAACTTGACCTATAAGCTGGGAATGTAGCACATGTGTTTTAGCTCCAACTACATGATTCCAGGAACTCATCACTCCTTGGAACAGTTGCTGTTGATAAGGACTTGCCCCTTTGTTGATGCAACACTTGACTACAACCTCCAGGAGCCCCTGTTGGTACTTCCCTGTTTTATATGATGTCTTTATTTGGCCCAAAGCCTTATTGTCCTGATTCCTATAAAGGTGGGTAACCTCACCTACAGAGATGACAATCTGCCTAGGATTTTCCCATTTGGGACTCAAAGGCTGAATTATTGGGGTTTCCCAGCCACTGCAAACAAATTAGAGTCAGAGCTCCCCAATCAGGTGATGTATTCTTTCTCTCTGTCTGCTATCTTAATAATAATTCTCATTATTCTTTGTCTTTTATGTATTATTCGCTGTATTAGTTGTTTTTAAGCATTTATTCCGTTATTTGAATTAAATTTTCTTTCTCTTTGATTGAGTCCGGCTCATTTATAGGAACAAATCTGCTTTTCCCTAAAATCACAGAACACTTCAGAACAAAATTTCTATAATATTCATATACCAAATTTATTCACCATTTCCCAATTGATGGGAATACACTCAGTTCAGTTTCTGGCCACTACAAAGAGGGCTACAAAATTCATGCACATACAGGTCCTTTCCCTTCCTTAAGATCTTTTGGGATATAAGCCCAGTAGTAGCACTGCTGGATCAAAGGATATACCAAAAGGATAACTTTTTGAAATTTCAAATTGCTCCCTAGAATGGTTGGATATATTCCAAATTCCACCAACAATGTATTAGTGTCCCTGTTTTCCCCTCCCCTCAACATTCCCATTATCTTTCCCTGTCATTCTAGCCAATCTGACGGTGTGTAGTCTATCTCAGGGTTTTCTTAATTTTGCATTTCTCTGCTAATAATGACTTGGGCATCTTTTCATATGGCTGGAAATAGTTTCCATTTCTTTGTCTGAGAATTGTCTTTTATATCCTTTGGCCATTTATCAATTGGAGAATGGCTTCATTTCTTATAAATTAAGTCAATTCTCTTATATTTTGGAAATGAGTCCTTTAATGAACCTTTGACTGTAAAAATATTTTCCCAGTTTATTCCCCTTCTAATCTTTCTGCATTAGTTTTGTTTTGCAAAAAACTTTTCAGTTTGAAATCAAAATTTTCTTTTTGTGATCAGTAATGATCTCTAGTTCTTCTTTGGTCATAAATTCCTTCCTCTTCCACAGGTCTGAGGGGTAAAACTATCCATGTTCCCTTTTTATCTGTAATCTCATTCTTTTGCCTAGGTCTGAACCCATTTTGACCTTACTTGGTGTACGCCGTTAAGTATGGATCAATGCCCGGTTTCTGCCATATTAGTTTCAATTTTCCCCCAATTTTATCAAACAGTAAGTTCTTATGCCAAAAGCTGGGATCTTTGGGTTTGTCAAAGACTAGGTTGCTATTTTTGCTTTTTATCCCTTGAACCTAAATCATTCCATGATCATAATCTATTCCTCAGCCAATACCACATAGTTTTGGTAACTTGCTCTATAATTTTTAGATCTGGTACAGCTAAGGCACCTTCATTTGATTTTTTCATTAGTTCCTTGAAATTCTTGACCTTTTTGTTTTCCATTAATTTCATTGTTATTTTCTAGGCTATTAAAATGGTTTTGAGTCTATTGGTATGGCCTAAATAAATAGATTAGTTTAGGTAATATTGTCATCTTTATTATATTTGCTCGCCCTATCCAAAAGCATTTAATATTTTCAACTGGTTAGATCAACAATTTGTGTGAAAAGTGTTTTGTAGTTTGCTCATAAAGTTTCTGATTTTCCCTTAATGATTCTAAGTATTTATATTATCAGTAGTTACTTTAAATGGAATTTCTCTTTTCTCTGACTGTTGGTTTTTAGTGATATATAAGAATGCTGATGATTTATGTGGCTTTTTTTGATCCTTCAACAGCTAAAGTTATGAATTTTTTCCTAATAACTTTTTTAGTAGAATTCTGGGGTTCTCTTATACCATCATATCATCACAAAGGTGATAATTTGTTTCCCATTGCCTACTCTAATTCCTTTAATCTCTTTCTCAACTCTTATTCCAAAGTTAGCATTTCTAATACAATATTGAATAAATAACAATGATATGGGCAACTTTTTCCTCCATCTTATTGGGGAAGAACTACTTGTTCAACAACCCTCCTCCTTTAGTCTCTTCTCATTTTTATACCCTTCCCTTTTTTTCTGTTTTTCCTTTTTTTTATACCCTTCTTTTTTCCTCTTTCCCTCACTTTTTCTATAATGGAGAAGTTTCTTATAAAACAAATATGTCTAATATTTTTCTTTGAGAAATCTGTGGGAGTAAGATTCACAATATTCATCCCTTTCCTTCTTTCCCTCCTTTTAGGTTGTTTTGCCTCTTCCCGGATTTAATTTTCCTCATTTTCCTCCATTTTCCCCTTTGTTCTCCCTTTCCACTTCTAGTTTCTTTTTTATATTATAAAATCAAATTATCATGTACTCTCTTTATACTCATAATATAGATACTGTACAAGTGTTCTTTTTCTTTTACCTTTTTATTTTCTCGGTTCTTATTTAGGATCAAATTTTTCTTTCAACTCTGGTCTTTTTCATCAAAAATAAATAATTCACCTGTTTCATTGAATGTCCATCTTCTTCCTAAAAAAAAAAATGTGCTAACGATTTTTCTCAATAGCAAATCTTGAAATGGACAAAAGACTGGGCCCCATCCCTGGGTCATGAACCCTAGATTTTCCGAGAAGTGGTTACCTAAAAGGTCATTAGGTCCTAGACTTTCCAAAGAAGTGTTTACCTAACAATGTCAAGCCAACATTGCAATGCATGTCGATATGCTCTGTTGTGTGCTCCCCTACATCCTGTCATTTCCCCATTGTAAGCAAGAGACTGTGTGAAGGAAACTTGTAATGACAAAGGTTGAACTGAGGAGTGTGCAAACATGCTTAAGAGTCTGCCTCGCTGGAGGCTCAGGGCTGATCTCTACTATCCTGTCTAGTGGAGTCAGAAACCAGCCAGTTATTAAAGGATGCTTTAAATTGAATAATCTGGTCTGAGCTATCTATCTTGGGTGAGTCTAGTTCATTTGGAGGTCCCATCAAGATAAGCCTTTCACTCAGTCTGACGGCCAGTCCTCTCCCTGGAGGTTGAAAGAGGTTAGGGATCATAGGGAGTGGCCACCGAGACACGTTCCTCAGCTCCAGTTTTCTCTTTCTGAGGACCAGGAGAGTGAAACCCAAATTTTGAATTCAGTCTAAAATTGGCATAGAGCATTCTAAAAGCCAGTTCTGGTTGATAAGATTTTGAGGGCCCCTGCAGCTGCCTGGTGATTTTGCAGCTGCCTGTCTGGTCTGGTGAGTACTCCTGAATCTGTAGCAAGTGGCTAAGCTGGATGCAGTGCTAAACACCCTTGACTTCCACGAGGGTGCCATGTGATGATCCTGGGCATCTAAGACACATCTGGTTCTGGGTGCCAGTCAGCACAACTCTGGGTGTCCTAGATAATAAATTGGATACATCTGGTCTGATCCGATTCTGAGCACCTTTTAGGGGCACTCTTCTAGTTATATGTGTTCTGTGTGATTTGTCTGTCTGTTTTGTTGGTTGAAGAGCTCTGTTAAAATTTTTAAGAACAATGTTGCAACTGTGCTTAGTATAAAATTGTTTGTGATTTCTAGCTTTTAATCTGTTGCACTAATTTGTAAGCAAAAGCAAAAGACTTTGAAAAACAAACAAAAATGGCAGAAAAGTTTTTCCCTGAGAAATAGGGGATTTTCAGAGTTTTCAGAGCCTGCTAGAATAAAGAGCAATAAAATCAAGCTCTGCCTGGACAGATAAGAGAGATGCTAATTGCTGTCAGACAACACTCAGGCAAAAAAAAAAAAAAAAAAAAAACCTTTTGTAAAAACCCTGTATTTAGTTTGGTTTTGGAGTTTGTTACCTTCTGACACATATTGAGTTATTTGTTAACATAAGTTATACTTTAAATCTAGCTCTACTGGACATATGTGGGTTTTGTGGAGTTTTGGGCTATTCACTATACAGTGTGAATCTTACAGGTTTGGAAGGAAAAAGGAAAAAAGTATGTAGGTGATTTAGGAAGGATTGATTTGTAGGAGCAATTAAAGGTTTGCATGACTTTAGAAGGTATTGGAAAGATTTTGGGAGGAGAAAGAAGAGGTGGAGGAGAGAGAACAGGAAGAGGATCCTTTGTCTTCTGAGGTAAGAGTCAACTCACCTTCCCCTCCTCCTCTCTCCCTCCCCCTCCGCTGCTTTCTGCTACTTTAGCAATGGAGGATCTAGTTAAAGTTGTTGGAGATTGTTTAAATATGTGGCAAGAGAGAAAGAGAAAGTTGGGAAACTGGTAGACTTGGAAATAAACTTGATATTGGGAGAAAGTAAATAAACTTATGGGCTAAATCTTGAGAAGGATTTCTGTGTAAAAATTGAGTGGGGAACTTGAGAGAATCTTTTAGCCAGGGTGCAGGAGTGGGGAAGGGTGGCCACATGTAATCCTCTTCTCCCCTCATCCCCTAAGTGTGTTCCTGCCATTTTTTTAATCAAGTTACTGCCAGTGCAGCAAACTGATTTAAAGGGACAGGTTTATTTTGAGGTTAATTGACTGAATATTTTTTCTTGATACATAATGTTTTTCTTGTTTGAGGAATATGGTCATAAATGTGATCCATACTTTGGTAGGATTATTTCTAAATGTTTAATTGCTATTTTTAAGAATCTTTCAGATTCTCTTATGTGGTATTTAGATATTCTGTATAAGTTTTAAATTGATTGTATTGGGTCATCCTGGGGCTATTTAAAGGGCCTCTGAAAATAATAGTTTTTTTTCTTTGTCCTTTTGAAAATGTTTCTGTTAGGGACAATATGCAATTTGGGATTTTTTCCCTATGTATTGGGTAGTTTAAAAGCAAACTGATTTGTATGTGTAATGTTCACTTATGAAACATCTACCTCAGTATGATAATTGTTTAAGTGGTGAACTTATTGGGACAAAATTCTTACTGTTATCACTATAAGATTATGGTAAATATCTGTTTAGGATTTATCAGAAATTTGATTAATGGAATCTGTTATTGGAGGTAAAATTTCTTGGGCTTATAGTTAATTAGTTAATGCTTTTTGGGAATTTTAAAGCTCCACTCTCTGACAGTTAGTGGGACAATTGATTGGAATAAAACTGGGTTAAAGCTATTTTATCCTGTATGTGCTGAAGGTTGAGTTTTGACTACTTATGTTATGCTATAGTTAAGTTCTTGCAATTTTTCCTCCCGTAACTGATCTCTATGGTCAGAGCAATGGTCAATAGAATTGTTAATGCAATTCAATTATGTCATGCCTTGCTATTTTCAGTCTGATTATATGTAATCATTGTATCGTAAATGCTTGGGCAAATAAGTATTTAGCCTGGTCATCTGTCTGTTACTGGGTATTTGTGTTTTGTTTCTTTAAGGTTTCTACATGATAAGAGGACAATTAACAGTGGTCTGTGAGACCTACTTGCTGTTAAGATTTGAGACTACAGCTGGTGCCTATCCTGTAAAGCAGTCATCTCTTCACATACGAAGCTGCTGGCTCTTCACATTTTGCAGCATTCTGGTGGACCAGTCTATCTCAGGCTGTTCTAACCTTTATTTGTTAGATTTATGTTCTTTTGTTCTAGATTTTGGTCAAATTACAGATATTGACTTGCTTCTGGGACCTAGATCAGCTTTCATCAGCTTTGATTGTCAGCACAGAACACCCATCTTCTGCATGGAATGAGAGCCTCTGACCATTTCTCAGCCTGCAGCAGTTTTTAAATGAGACCATGGACCCTGCTTCTAGTGTACTTTGGACTGATATGGGGGACTTTGGAATGGTTGATGAATTGTTAGGATTCTTATAAGGTGCCAAGTCAGTGGAATTGATGAGATAATGATACTCTAATTTACATGTACTTAGTATTTACTATAATTCTACAAGATTCACACCTTTAAGAGAGGATATATAAGGAGGAGCTCTCAGGGCCAAAGGACAGAAGCCCACTAGAATACAAGCCCACTCTTGGAGGTGGAGTCGGATTCATTCCATCTTCCACTTTTGTGCTGGCTGGAGGCAGAAGCTGGCAGAAGACTAGCGGCAGGAGCTCTTGGAACCAAGGAGAGGATAGGCCTCTAAGGAAACTAACCGGCCCAAGGAAGGAGAAAAGACTTGGGAAGAGACCATAAAGGATTTGGACTTTAACTCCTGGCTGCATTTGGGGTAATTATTGAACTGAAAGGAAGACTGCTCCCAGAAACCCCCAAGAAACCTGCTCCCAGAGAACATTACATTTTAGAGAAGAACATTACAAAGAATGATTGTTAAACCTTGATTGGGTCATCTATTACTGTGTGTTTAAGATTTGGGATGGATTTGTTAAAATTGTGCAACTATTGCTGTTACGTTTGAGGATTCTTAGGATTTTCTGCTGTACTAGTCTTTATGTATAGGATTTTGATTCACTCTTGGGATTTATATGTGGAATGGTCATTTGATAATTCCTTTCTGTGAGAGAAAAAGAGGGAGGAAGAGATAGAACACTGGAGAAACTGGTATATTTTTCTCAAAATACCTGAAAGAATAGGAACCCCTAACTCCTATTCACTTTGCCTTAGGCACTTCTGCCCCACCCTCTATCTCACTAGTTCAGATTGAATTTGAAAGTCTTTTAAACAGTCCTTTGTTTTCATTTTTATTATGCTTTAGCTTTGGAACCTTTTATTCTGTTAGAATTGTCCTGACAGACTCAATTCTTGGAATTTTTTTTCTTAGAAACAAACAAGAAAAAGTTTAGAAATCAGATACCTGTCTTGGAACTGGCAGTCTCTCTGATCTATTTTTCCAGTCCTGTAACTGTTGGAATCTTTACAAACTGTTAAGCCATTGGAGTTGATTTGATCTTAGAAAGAGATATTTTGAGGCCAGAACTTGAAGCAAGGTACTAAGTGAAACTGATAGAAACAATGCTTGTTTCTTTAGAGAAACACCTTTAGAGAGCTCATAAGTACTAAATGGAGTTCTCACGTTTGGGAGATTTCAGGGATTAGTATGAGATATCCGAATTCACACCTCCCTTAGGGCCAGAGAGCACTCTGGGAGATAACCCAGAATCCCTCTCCCTCCAGAAGGCAGAGTTAACCTTTGGGAGATCACATATATACAGGGAGCTCTTGGAGCTTGGGAGCTTACTGGAGTTTTAGTTACTTGAGGAGTTTTACTTGAGAGAGTTTTCTGGGGAACATCGACTGGGGTCGGAGACAGAGCACTCTGGAAGAAAGCCTACAAGTCCTATGTTTGAGGCAAGAGAGATTCACTGCATCTTCTACCTTGGTGCTGGCTGGAGTCGGAAGGACAAACCTTTGGATTTGGAGACATTTGGGCAAAGCTCTTAGAACCAAGCAGACAGTTCTGGCCCATAACAGAGGTCTGGGGAGTTTCCATCTCTTTTTCATCTTCTTTACTCATCAACAGATAAGCCATTTTCTTGTTCCCACCTTTCTAGATCAGATTTGGCAAGATGCTAAGTAATAGATATAAATGTATTTGGAATTAGAAGATAAAATATAAAGATGAGTTACCAAACTTTTTTGCATTTGACTTTAATCATCTGGGGAAAACCACAAGAGGTTATACTAAATAATCTCTGGAGTCTCTTTCAATTCTAAAAAGAACCCTCTCTGGTCCAAGAGGCTTAGCTGGATAACTGGTAGAAAACAACAGACTGAACATTTGAGAGATGAAAGGTCTTGACCAACCAGGTATTCTACCTAGTTCCTTCTCTCTAATTCCACAGTGATGAACACTGTAATTATGATTCCTATTATCCAATTCCAGTCTTCATCAGTGACTGATCTTGTTTTGTTCTTGTTTCTATTTTCCAAAAAGTACAAAACTGTCAGAGTTATGTCTTCTTGTGCCTGGATCAAGCCTGATCCAAAATGCCATCCTTGGTGATATTGGTAGCATTACACTTGTTTTCTGGTTCCTAAACCAGAAGGTAGTTTCAAAATCATAAAATCTGACTTTGACTTGACCTCAAGAACTGAGAAAATTCCATTTTCCTCAACTATTCAAATCAAAAAGCCATGGAGGAAATTTTGACTAAGTGAAATATATTCTAGGGCCTGATTTATCAGTCTACTCATGATAGAGGTCATTATGTCAGATGCATATTAAGTACTCAATAAAGTATTTGTAAATTTGAAAAAAAAAAAAAAAAAAAGAACCAAGCTGACAGATAGGCCTCTGGACTACCAGGCTATGTTGAAGGACACAATAAAAGATCTGAACTTTTTATCACCTGGCTGTGTTTTGGAAAGAGAGCACCAACATGTAACCCCATTAATTAGTATTTCAGCAATCTCAAAGGACCTTGTAGTTTGATATCAGGCATCTAAAAGTTTGGGGTTTGCCTGCCTTGATGGTCTACCGTGCATAATCTGCTCAGCAATCTGATTCTTTCTGCAGCCCTGTCTGTTCCTCTGGGCAGGGACAAGTGAAGCTTACTCCAAGCCTCACCCTTCTCCCATGGATAGGGTTGCCCCTCTAATTGGGCTTTGAGCCCTTGAGCCCTGATACTCTGTAAGCAGTGACTGAGTTTTTAAGTGCACGAATGACTGCATAAAACCTAACTCAGTGAACTGTCCATCTCAAACTGGATTCTCTGGCTGAGATGGTGCCCCAAGTGCAGAAGACCTGACATGCTTGCAATAGGGAGCCTTTGTACTGCTGTTAACTCTGGAGTTATCAGGAGAGACTTGTCCTTGCATTTTTTTTCTAGTTTTATTTAATGTTGTGCCACAGTTATCTTTAATTGTCCTGACTCAGTTTCCCTTAATTGTTCTGCCTCAGTTTCTATAACTGTTCTGCCTCAATCCCTTGGTTGCAACCTCCTCCCCATTTCATTAAGGACTGAGGGCCACTTGCTCTAAGGTTATAAATTGTTAATGTGAGACTCAAGATAAGGGGAATTCAGACTTCCTGCCTCCTAACTCCTTCTGTCATCAAGAATTTATGGTTTTACCCTTATCCTGTCATTGTTCTTCTTTATCCCAATTTATCAGAATGTCTGGTGTCTTACCATCCTGTCAGAACATGTCAATGAGAACTCCCATTCACCACTGGATACTTTGAGAATAGAGTCCTGTTCAGTCAATCAAACGCTCCGTTGATAGAATGTTGGGAGCTCTCTGATCTCTATATTACCTCAGTTTCTCTGGCCTTACATTTGCCTTCTTAGCTCTCAGGTCGGTGCAGACATTAGGATACTAAAGGATCTCCTTACTCATCTAGGAAAGTCAGTGGACTCCCTGGCAGAAGTTGTGCTGCAGAACACTGAGGGCTGGATCTGCTGTTCATGAAGCTTGGGAGTCTGGGTATGGCACTGGGAGAGTCATGTAGTTTGTATGTAAATCGCTCTAGGTGTAATTAGGGAATCTCTTGCTTCCCTATGCAAGCAGTTAGATCAGGAAGCCAGTCATAGGGTTTCAATGTCCTGGTATCAATCACTCAACAACTGGTCTTCTTAGCTGACCACCATCCTCTTAGGAGCTGCAGGTCCTGTCCTCCTATTCTTATTCCTTCTCCTCATGGCCCCTGTGTAATAAGGTGTCTGACCACCTATGTCCAGGACGTGTACAGGCTGTTAAGTTATTTACCCTATGTATGACCTATTCCCTCTGGCCTCAGATGTGTTACAAGTCTGACAATAAAAGAGGGGAATGAAATGGACAAAAGACTAGGCCCCATCCCTGAGCCATGAGGCCCTAGATTTTCCGAGAAGTGGTTACCTAAAAGGTCATAAGTTCTTGGACTTTCCGAAGAAATGTTTGCCTAACAATGTCAGGCCAACATTGCAATGTCGACGTGCCCTGTTGTGTGCTCCCCCACATCCTGTCATTTCCCCATTGTAAGTGAGAGACTGTTTGAAGGAAACTTGTAACCACAAGGCTGTACTGAAGAGTGGCAAATGTGCTTAAGAGTCTGCCTTGCTGGAGGCTCAGGGCTGTCTAGTGGGATCAGTCACCAGCTAGCTAATAAATGATGCTTTAAATTGAATAATCTGGTCTGAGCTATCTATCTCATGTCGGTCCAGTTCAACCTCATTAATCAAAGCTTCAGATAAATCTAGCTCTCAAGGATCACATATCCTAAATAGGTATTGGCTATGACCTTACACTGATAACAGTAAGAGATTCATTCTAGAATGTGTACAATTTATCTTTCATGTCTAAGTAGATGTTTTTAAGTTCAACATTACTCAAATCATTTTGCTTTTAAAATGTTCTATGAATAGAAAAATTATAAATTGCATATTATCCATATTGTTCTAGGTATATAATGTAAGTTCCCCCATTCCTGCCCCTCCATTCTCCCTCATATCATTATTATCATCATCATTATTATTATTGAAAATATATGTCCTCCCCTGCATCCCTCTCCCAACTGCTGTGTTTGGATTTATTAACCTGCCATCTTATTCCATTTACTTGCTTCTGCACATAACATACCAAATCTTTTCTGGTGATCAAAGTTTTAATTTTGAATACCTTCCAATTGTTTCCTGTGCAACGAGGTGTCTCATTGAGTCTGAAGTCACGTAGACTCATCTTCCTTATTATGAATGTGACCTCAGATACTTGCTAGCTGTGTGAATCCAGGCAAGTCACTAAATTTTGTTTGCCTCATTTTTTCACCTGTCAAATGAACTCTAAAAGGAAATGGCAAACCACTCTAGTACCTTTGCCAAGAAAACCCAAAATGGGATCAAAAATAGACCAAAATTAAGAACAATTATTTTCAAAATCACTGATTTCAAGTAGTGTTCAAGAACCATTTGAATAATCAACTGTTTGTTCCCATCTTCCCCCTCCATTATTATCGTCAAAATTCTTTACCTTTTTCTAAAATTTTTATTAATGCTTTCTGTTTTTTACATTGCCAGAGTATATAGCATGTATTCTTTGGTCTCACAATCCTTGAGAATCATGTGATATGACAAATAATATTCTTTTGTTTTGGGGAGGAAAAGCAAAACAAGGCCAATCAGCAGTGTCTCTACTGGGTCTGTGTCCCAAAAAGATCGTTAAAAAAAGGAAAACGACCCAAAAATACAAAAATATTTGTAGCAGCCCTTTAATAGTGGCAAGGAAGTGGCGACTGAGTGGATGCCCATCAGTTGGGGAATGGCTTAATATGTTATGGTATATGAATGTTATGGAATATTGTTATTCTATAAGAAATGATGAACAGACCAATTTCAGAAAAACCTGGAAAGACTTACATGAACTGATGCTTAGTGAAGTAAGCAGAATCATGAGAACATTGTGCCCAGCAACAGCAAGATTATACAATGATCAGTTCTGATGTAAATGGCTCTTTCCAATAATAAAGTGATTTAAAGCAATTCTAATAGACTTATGATGAAAAAAACCGCTGCCAGCCAAAGGACAAAGGCAGAGGACTATGGAGACTGAATGTGGATCACAACCTAGTATTTTAACTTTTTTATTGTTTGCTTTTTTTCTTCTTCATTTTTTTTCTTTTGCTTTCATTTTTCTTTTTCCTTTTTCACTTTTTTTCAATCCTGTTTATTTAAAAGAAAATTTAAGGCTAGAAAGCAAAATAGAAGCATTTTGTATTGACTAGATATATTACCATACCCATAATTCTACAAACTTTATAATGTTTTTTTCATTTAAAAAATGTTTTTTAACATAAATTTTAAACTCTGCTTAATTGAAAATTTTGTTCCTGTGTTGAAATTCTTTAAAATCACCAATTATTTTCTGGGATTATCAAACTAAAATAAAAAGTAGAGAATTGAAATCACACACTCTTTTTTTTTGAGACTAATTTGTTTTAAGTGTAGGCATCTATTGAACTACAGCAGTAGGTAGAGACAAAAATGCAGGAAAAAATAGTATTAAAGCACAGCATATACAAATTACATAGAAGGGATGTAAACGGGGTAATTTTGTCACTACTGTGTTAAGTTTAATGTGTTCTCTAAAAATATGAATAGAAATTCATGATTTCATATACAGTCCTCCTATTCTTTGTATCCTGAAATGTTCATATTTGTTTATAGTTAAATTTATGGAATCATATAAATTTAAAATAAATGGGTTATCTGTATTGTGCAGAAATCTGCCTAGCTTTCACCTGTTGCTCCTATTTAAATCAGTTTTCTAGAGCAACAAAGATAAAGCCTATTTCCTTTTCCACTTTAAATATTAGGTATTATCACTATTAACTTGCATTATAGTTACATATATTAAAGTAGGTTTATGTTATACTTGTGATTTATGGCTGGAATAGTTTCTTCTCATTATGTTTAAAAGCTATTTTAATTTTATTAAAATTAATATAAAAGTTATATTATATAATTTATAATTTGTATATATAGTGTTATATATATATAATTAATTATAAAAGTTCATCTTCTCTTATATGAGGACATTCCACTATTTCTAAAAATACGGGATTTTATAACATCTGATAAAGGGAACTTTTAAAAAGTTGTTTTCAGGTAAAACATGTATTGTCTTTTTAAAGGAATGGAATTAACAACTTAGTGATGCTTATGTACAAATTAAAGGTTTCACTGTGTTCAGGGTCTAGCAATGAGTTCTACAAGACTGGCTGAAAGAGTCGTAGCTCTCATTTGCTGTGAAAAACTGCATAAAATTGGTAAGGATTTTTGAAAGGCAGCAATGAACACAGAAAAGTATGAATAAAATCTTTGGATAGAAATATTGAATATTTATAGGGATCCAAATTTGTACTTTGTAGATATGTCATTATTGCTGATAGTGTTAAAGGAAATTCTTAACAAACAAGTCTTTTTTTGGCAAGGCAATTGGGGTTAAGTGACTTGCCAAGGATCACATAGCTAGAAAGTGTTATGTGTCTGAGGAGTCAGATCTTTCTGACTCTAAGGCCAGTACTTTATCCACTGCACCATCTAGCTGGCTCAGCAAACAAGTCTTAAAATAGTATTTCTACTTTTTTATGAGGAAATATGCCCATCATTATTTGAATCATTTTAGAAACACCATAATTAGAAATATATTTCAGATATCCTATTTGTTGTCATTTCCATGACTCAGTCAGCTGATATTTCTTCTTTAGATAGCTGTGGAAAATTCATGGTGGCCATTCACTTAGATGATTCCAATCCAGTTCATAGTTATGAATGAAAAGCAAATTTCAATATTGGCATTTGAAGGAATAAGATGTTTCTTGTTCAAATCCTACCCTAGACATTTGTTAGCTTTTTAATCCTGAGCAAGTCACTTGACCTTTCAATGCCTCAGTTTCTTTTTCTGTAAAATAAGGAGTTGGATTCATTGATCTCTAAAATCTCTCCTAATGATGAAACTGTGATTCTTTGTTCAAAAATGTAATAAACCACGATGAATTCATTTTAAGTGCTTTTAGAGTCTCACTAGTGAATGTACTAAGTAATTTTAATATCAGAGAAGTGAGGTTTATGTTACTTATGCCAATTTTCTTTTTTCTGTTAATGAAGAGGTTAACTAGATGATCATTTAATTCCAGTTGGAAAAGAGATTGTTAAATATGAGAAAGAGCTTGATTTGCATGAAGAAGAAGAAACGAGTATTTCAGGTTGACTAGGCTTCACAAAATGAAGGCAGTGTTATGCCATAGTAGTTAGTATGGAATTTAAGTAAAAAAAGATATGACATCTTTTGGGACTTTATTTTTTACAGTGTCAAATCTAAATCCTTTGTTTCATTTTTAGTAATTTGAGCCTCTTTCTGATAATTTATATTTATATCATAATAACTTGCATTTATGCAGTACAGTCAGGGTTTGTAAATTGTTTTCCTTGTAATGTATACTATATATATATATATATATATATATATATATATATATATATATCCCCATTATAAAAGTGAGAACTGGGGTTCTGAGAGTTAGAATGACTTACACAAGGCCATATACCAGGCCATACATAACTGGCACAATTAAGATTCACACCTTTCCTATGATTACATTTCACTTTTACCCAATACCTGCCTTCTGCTGTAGCAAGGCTAGTCTCCTCATTATCACTGAGACTTTCCTATCTTTGTTCATTTGTTTATGTTATTCTCTAATCTAGATGTACTGCCTACTCATCTATAATGTTAAATAAATGAGCTATTTATTCTTAGCTATGTACAGGTTTTTGTGAGAATCAGATAAGGTAACATATATATATATATATATATATAGTCACACAATAAGCATTTATTATGTACTAGGCACTATGCTAAGAACTAGAGATACAAAGAAACAAAAGACAGTCCCTGTTCCCAAGAAGCTCAAAGCCTGAGAGAGAAAACATGCAAACAACTGTGTAGAAATGAATTATATAGAGGTTAAATTGTTGATAATCAGTAGAGGGAAAGCAGTAGCATTAGGAAAGATCAAAAAGGGTCTTTTTTACAAACTGTAATTTGAAGGAATCCAAGAGGTAGAGATGAGAAAGAAGAGAATGACAGGCATGAGGGAAACCAGAAAAAAATTGCTTAAAATGAGGAGATGAAATATTTTGTTTGAGGAACAGAAAGAAGGACAATGTCCCTGGATTACAGAATACAAGAAAATGAGTACAGTGTCCAGATACTCCTATTACTTCATTGTAAGAACATGAACGTAAGCAGTTCACAACTACTCATCCTGTGCCCATCCTACAATTATACAGAGGATCTACCCAACCCACCTTTTTGGTTATTTAGCTTTTAAGGAGAAAGAAAAGAACAGACCTCAAAAACCCCGAAGTTTCTAAAGACAAATCAGCTCCATATGAAGACACAAAGGGTGATATGAGTTGGTCCCCATTTCACAAGGCTTGCTTGGAAGAATTCAAAAAGGATCTTAAAAGAGAGTTTGAAAAAATGGGGGAAAGAAAGGGAAATCATTGCAAGAAGATATGAAAAAAGAAAAGTAGAAATTATTTAAAGAAAACTCCTTAAACATAGGCTTGATAAAATGGAAAAAGTACATACCTCCTTACAAAATAGACATGAAAAAAAAAATCACTGAAAAACAAAATCTGTGAAATGGAAAAAATCCAATGCACAAAACACTTCATATAAAACTTCAATTGGTTAAAGGCAAAAGGAGATTAAAAAAAAAAAAACTAACTGAAGAAAATAATTCACTAAAAATTAGAACTAAACAAGCAGAAAGGAATGAATTAATGAGACTTCAAGAATCAGTCAAACAAAACCAAAAAATATTTTAAAATAGAAGAAAATGAAAAATGCCTCACTGGAAAAACAATTGACCTGGAAAAATAAATCTAGAAGAAACATCTAAGGATTACTGGACTTCTAAAAACCATGATGAAAAAAAAAGAGCCTAGACATCATCTTTCAAGAATGACAACCCGCATATCCTAGAATTAGCAGGTACAATAGCCACGGAAAGAATTCACCAATCACCCCCTGAAAAAGACCCCAAAATGAAAACTCCAAGGAACATTGTACCTAAATTTCAAAATTATCAAATCAAGGAGAAATTATTGCAAGCAGCCAGAAGGAAATAATTCAAATACTGAGGAGTTACAATCAGGATTACCCAGGATCTAGCAGCTTCCACTTTAAAGATCGAGGGGCGTGGAATTTGATATTCTGAAAGGCAAAAGAACTTGGATTGCAGCCAAGAATCAATTATCCAGCAAAATTGAGCATCATTTTTTCAGGGGAAAAGATGGACATTCAATGAAACAGGAGAATTTCATCTATTTCTAATGAAAACGCCAAAGCAGAATAAAAAATTTGATCTTCAAATACAGAACTCAAGAAAAGCACAAGAAGGTAAAAAAAGAAAAATAAATTTCTCTCGAAAGTTAAAAACCTTCTATTTCTATATTGGAAGATATGTTTAACTCTTGAGATCTTTATGTTATGGATTGTAGCGTCCCTTAAGGCTACTCTATCTGCCCACTCATCGGTGGCATGGCTAAACTAACTTGTCAGTCTCTGGGCTCCAACCCCCATCACACAGAGACAGCCTGACCAGGAGATGAAAACATTCTGTCTTTATTTTGTTATCCTCTCAGTGGGCATAGCAGGAAGCAGGAGCGCAAGAGCAAGAGAGCGCAGGAGCAAGAAAGAGTGAGTTCTGCTCAGGACTGTCTGTTTATGCGGCCTCTACTCCAGGATTGCCAGTGCCCAGCCCACTCAAAACTGAGTAGGCAGAACCCCAGACTGGAGGCTTCTGGAGTTAGTGCTGAGTCCGAGGAGGAGATCTAGCAAGAGGACACGCCCCTCGCCACCTCAAGAAACCTATTAGTTCCTTTAACTCCTACCAGACACAACCTCCTGCCTCAGAGGCCAAGCCCCTTTTTACTTCCTGGGCCCGCCCTACCAGCTGACGTGTGTAATGGCTCAGTGGCACATCTCAGAGAGAGAGCAGTGCCTCATTGCCCCTTACAATGGATCTACTTAGAGGGTGCAGGTAATATTTGATATTATTGTGATTGTTCGAAAAAGAAATTAGAAGAGAAACAGGGATTCTACTGGAAGAAGAAGAAAATGGAGTTAAAATGGGGGTAAATTGCATCTTATGAGGAGGCAAAAAAATACATCTTACAATTGAAGGAACGTGGGGAGGGGCAAGAGCACTGTGAAAATCTTATTCTCATCAAATTTGGCTCAAAGGGAGAATGTCATACACATTTAGCTTCATAGAGAAGCTTGTTTCATCCTATAGAGAAATAGAAGGGAAATGGAGAAAGGAAGGAAGGAGACTAATAGATGGGAAAAGAGAAGTAGAAAGGTAAAGTATAAAACGGGGGTTTGCAAAAGGGAAGGACTGTTTGAGGAAGGGGGTGATTGGTGACAAAATATGGGGAAAGGGAGAAATTGAACAGAAAAATAAAACTGAAGGTAAAGTAGATGGCAGGAAATACGAAATAATTGTATCTGTGAATATGGGTGAGATCTCCTCAAAAATGGAAGTGGATAACATAATGGATTAAAAGCCAGAATCCTACAATGTGTGCATTTAGGGTTACAAGAAACTCATTTAAAGCAGAGTGATACATTTAGAGTAAAGGTAAAAGGCTGGAGCAGAATCTATGATGCTTCAGCTGAAGTTTAAAAAAAAAAAAAAAAAAAGGAGGGGCAGCAATCCTGATCTCAGATCAAACAAAAGCAAAAATAGATCTAATTAAAAGAGATAAGGAAAGAAACTACATGGTACTTATAAGTACCATAGATAATAAAATAATATCAATACTAAACACATATGCACCAAGTGAATAGTATCCAAATTCCTAGAGAAGTTAAGAGAGTTGCAAGAAGAATTAGACAGTAAACCTATACTAGTAGGGGAACTCAACCGTGCTCTCTCAAAACTAGATACATCGAACCACAAAATAAATAAAAAAGAAGTTAAGGAGGTAAATAGAATCCTAGAAAATTTAAGGATGATAGACTTTTGGAGAAAATTGAATGGTGATAGAAAGGAATATACCTTTTTCTTGGCAGTACATAGAGCCTGTTCAAAAAGTGACCAAGTATTAGAGCATAAAAACCTCAAAATCAAAGACAAAAAAGCAGAAATAGTAAGTGCATTTTTTCTCAGATCATAATGCAATAAAAATTACATGCAATAAAAGGCCAGGGGAAAATGACCAAAAATTAATTGGAAACTAAATAATATAATCCAAAGAATGAGTGGGTGAAACAAAAAAATCATAGAAAAAATCAATGATTTCATTCAAGAGAATGACAACCATTGAGACAACATATGAAAATGTGTGAGATGCAGCCAAAGGTGTTATTAGTGGAAATTTTATATATCTACATGCTTACTTGCATAAAATAGGGAAAGAGAAGATCAATGAATTGGGCTTGCAACTAAAAAGCTAGAAAAAGAAAAAATTAACCCCCCCAATTAAATACCAAATTTGAAATCCTGAAAATAAGAGATTAATAAAACTGAAAATAAGAAATTTATTGACTTGATAAATAAAACTAAAAATTGATTATATGAGAAAATTAAGAAAATAGATAAACCTTTAGTTAATTAAATTAGAAAAAGGAAAGAAGAAAATCAAATTGTTAGTCTCAAAAATGAAAAGGGAGAACTTTCCACCACCTATGAAGAGGAAATTAGAGCAATAATTAAGAGTTATTTTGCCCATTTCTATGCCAATATATATGATAATCTAAGTGAATTAAATGAATACCCACAAAAATATAGATTGCCCAGATTAACAAAAAAGGAAATACATTACTTAAATTGCCCCATTTTAGAAAAAAGAAATAGAGCAAGCTATTAATCAACTCCCTAAGAAAAAATATCCAGGACCAGATGGATTTACATGTGGATTCTACAAAACATTTAAAGAACAATTAATCCCAATACTAAGTAAATTGTTTGAAAAAATAGGTAAAGGAGGAATTCTATTCCTTTTATGACACAGATATGGTTCTGATACCTAAAGCAGGTAGAGTGAAAAGAGAGAAAGAACTTTATAGAACAATTTCCCTAATGGATATTAATGTAAAAATCTTAAATAAAATATTAGCAAAGAGATTACAGAAAGTCATCTCCAGGATAATACCCCATGACCAAGTGGGATTTATACCAGGAATGCAGGGCTGGTTTGATATTAGGAAAACTATTAGCTTACTTGACTGTATCAATAACCAAACTAACAAAAATCATATGATTATCTCAATAGATGGGGGAAAAAAGGATTTGATAAAAGCCAATACCCATTCCTATTAAAAACATTAGAGAGTATAGGAATAAATGGAATTTTCCTTAAAATGATCAATAGTATCTATTTAAAACTATAGCAAGCATCATATGTAATGGGGGAAAACTAGAACCATTCCCAATAAGATCAGGGGTGAAACAAAAATGCCCACTGCCACCATTACTATTCAATATTGTATTTAAAATGTTAGCTTTGGCAATAAGAGAAGAAAAAGAGATTAAGTGAATTAGAGTAGGTAATGAGGAAAGCAAATTATCACTTGCTGCAGATGATATGATGGTATACTTAGAGGACCCTAGAGAATGAACTAAAAAAATTCTAGAAACAATTCACAACTTTAGCAAAGTTGTAGAATACAAAATTAAACCACAGAAATCATCAGCAATCCTATACATCACTTACAAAATCCAACAGCAAGAGATAAAAGGAGAAATTCCATTTAAAATACCTGTCGATAGTATACAATATTTGGGAATCTATCTGCCAAGGGAATATCAGAAACTCAATGAACACAACTACAAAACATTTTCCACACAAATAAAGTCAGATCTAATAAAATGGAAAAATATCAAGGGCTCATGGATGGGCCGAGGTAATATAATAAAAGTGACAATACTTACCTAATCTAAACTAATCTACATATTCAATGTCATAGCAATAAAACTATCAAAAAATTACTTCACAGAGTTAGAAAAAATAATAACTAAGTTCATCTGGAAGAACAAGAGCTCAACAATTTCAAGGGAATTAATGAAAAGAATGAAAATGAAGGTGGTCTATCTGTGCCAGATCTAAAACTATATTATAATGCAGCAGTCATCAAACTATTTGGTACTGGCAAAGAAATAGAGTAGTCAATCAGTGGGATAGGTTAGGATCACAGGACAAAATACTCAATAACTATAGCAATCTAGTGTTTGACAAACCAAAGACCCCAGCTTTTGGAATAAGAATTCCCTTTTTGACAAAAACTGCTGAAAAAATTGGAAACTAGTATGGAAGAAACTAGGTATTGACCCACATCTAACACCCTATATTAAGATAAGGTTGCAATGGATTCATGATTTAGACATAAAGAGTGATATTACAAGCAAATTACAAGAACAAAGGATAGTTTTACCTCTCAGATCTGTGGAGAAGAAACAAATTTGTGGGCAAAGAACTGGAAATCATTATTGAACAAAAATTAGATAATTTTGATTATGTTAAGTTAAAAGGTTTTTATATGAACAAAAAGAATGCAGACAAGATTAGAAGCGAAGCAATAAACTGAAAACATTTTTATATTCATGGGTTCTGATAAAGGCCTCATTTCTAAAACATATAAAGAATTGACTCAATTATTTTTAAATTATTTATTTATTTAAATAGCTTTTTATTTCCAAGTTATATGCATGGGTAATTTCATAGCATTGACAATTGCCAAACCTTTTGTTCCAATTTTTCCCCTCCTTCCCCCCAACCCCTCCCCTAGATGGCAGGATGACCAGTAGATGTTAAATATATTAAAGTATAAATTAAATACACAATAAGTATACATGATCAAAACATTATTTTGCTGTACAAAAAGAATTGGACTCTGAAATAGTGTACAATTAGCCTGTGAAGGAAATCAAAAATGCAGGCGGGCAAAAATATAGGGATTGGGAATTCAATGTAATGATTCTTAGTCATCTCCCAGAGTTCTTTTGCTGGGCGTAGCTGGTTCAATTCATTACTGCTCCATTGGAACTGATTTGGTTCATCTCATTGCTGAGGATGGCCAGGTCCATCAGAACTGGTCATCATATAGTATTGTTGTTGAAGTATATAATGATCTCCTTATCCTGCTCGTTTCACTCATCATCAGTTCGTGTAAGTCTCTCCGGGCCTTTCTGAAATCATCCTGTTGGTCATTTCTTACTAAACAATAATATTCCATAATATTCATATTCAATTTATTCAGCCATTCTCCAATTGATGGGCACTCAGTTTCCAGTTTCTGGCCACTACAAACAGGGCTGCCACAAACATTCTTGCACATGTGGGTCTCTTTCCCTCCTTTAAGATCTCTTTGGGATATAAGCCCAGTACTGACTCAAATTTATAATAATTCAAAGGTCGAAAGATATGAACAGACAATTTTTAGATAAGAAATTAAAATCATTTCTAGTCATATGATAAGGTGCTCTAAATCACTAATGATAAGAGAAATGCAAATTAAGACAACTCTGAGATACCACTACACACCTCTCAGATTGGCTAGAATGACAGGAAAAGATATTGACGAATGTTGGAGGGGGTGTGAGAAAACTGGGACACTGAAACATTGTTGGTGGAATCGTGAATGGTTCTAACCATTCTGGAGAGCAATTTGGAACTATGTTCAATTATCAAACTGTGCACACCCTTTGATCCAGTGGGGCCATTCTTTCTCCAAGCATATATTAATAGAGTATCGTCCAATTGCTATATAGCCTCACGTTCTTGGGACCTGAGTGCATCAACTTGAGCTTCAGCCCATTACACAAATGTTCTTATATCATTGTGAAATATTTAAAACCTTATTTCATAAAAACATATGTATACACAATCATGTGTATGCATATATGTATTGTACATGTTCTTGTATGTATCAAATGTATACACATATTTATATCAGATATATAGATGCACATATAAACATATACATATATAAACATACACGTACATATATGCATATACAAACATTTAGTAACAGGCAGAGGACTAGCTCAAGTCCTCATTTATCTGATTATTCAATATATGACTAAATTTTTCAGACAGAAAAGAGCAAGGTCTTATATTGTGCTCATTTTTAAAAATTAAAGCCTTTTATTTTCAAAACAAATGCATGGCTAATTTTTCAACATTGACCCTTGCAAAACCCCGTGTTCCAAATTTTCCCCTCCTTCCTCCCACCCCCTTCCCCTAGATGGCAAGTAATCCAATATATGTTAAACATTTTAAAATATATATTAAATTCAATATAGGTTTACCTATTTATACAATTATCTTGCTGCACAAAAAAAAATCATATGAAAAGGGAAAAAAATGAGAAAGAAAACAAAATTCAAGCAAATAATAACAAAAGAGTAAAAATGCTTTGTTGTAGTCCACACTCACTTTCCACAGTGCTCTCTCTGAGTGTAGATGGCTTACTTCATCACAAGATCATTGGAACTGGCCTAACTCATCTCATTGTTGGAAAGAGTCACATCCATCAGAATTGATCCTCATAGAATCTTGCTATTGCTGTGCACCATGTTCTCTTGGTTCTGCTCATTTCACTTAGCATCAGTTCATGTAGGCCTCTACAGGCCTCTCTGAAATCATCCCGCTGGTTATTTCTTACAGAACAATAATATTCTATAACATTCATATATCATAATTTATTCAACCCCCTTCCAACTGATGGGCATCCACTCAATTTCCAGTTTCTTGCCACTACAAAAAAGGCTGCCACAAACATTTTTATTGTGCTTATATATCTCCTAAAAACTTGTTCTGATTATAAAAATATGATTTAAAAGAAAAAGGAAGTACATGATTATAATAGCATTAATATAGCCCTGCTTGCTTAAGTTTAAAGGCACACGTGTGCCAGAAGGAAGGCACTCTTAGCTCTTTTTGATTTCAGATAAGAATCACAGTTCACAACCAAGCACACCACTGCCACCTCATAGCCAGACTCAGGAAAAATCAAGAGGGAAATATTCCTATTCCAAGGAATGCAACTGGCAAACTGAATGAGGAGCATCTCATGTTAATCAAAGCCAAAGCTTATCCTCCTAGCTTTTGCCCAGATACAGACCTCCACATGTTATTATATAGTTCAGGATCACATGCCTCTGAATATCTGTGGCAATTCTCTCAAAAAATGAGTTAATGAACCATCAAAAAATCGAATTCGAAACTCAAAACAGTATCAGTTAGTTCTAAGAGTTTTTAATCTCAAATACCAAATGTCATCAGAGATTCAAGTGGAGTCAGCTCTCAAAGATCACATACACTACATAATAGGTTTTGACTGTAACCTCACATTGGTAACAGTAAGAGATTAATAACAAGGATTCACAACTTATTTTGATGCCTAAGTAGATGGTTTTAATTAGACTTAGTCTAATTTTGTGTGGGTGGGGGGGGTGGGCTGTTAACACTTTGTTAACTGGCTTTGTTAACACAAACTACTATTTTCCAAATACCTTTTAAAAATGGAGATATCTTTTAAGATGACTCAATACAACCAATTAAACTGGTCTTATCACAATAACAAGCTTTATCAGCACTCATACCCATAATGGATTTCCCTTAACATCTTTCATTTGTTTTTCTTTGCTTCTATTGGATTTTAAACTAATCCTGATATTCATTCCCTTTTTTTAAATAACCAGACTTGCAGATTCTCATTTAGCCCATTTTTTGTTTGGGAATTTTATCACTCATAAGTTTTTTCCTCAGGGCTTATATGGTTTTAAGACTCCTGGCAAGTTTATCAATTAAGGGGAATCAAAAGTGACACCAGCAAAGGGGCTGAGCTTGTGGCTCCTGCCTGCACATCCCATAGGTTCACAGGGTGTCTGTTGGCTGTGTTCTCTGGTACTTTAAATAGACTAATTCTATAACACACCCTCATACCTAATCTGAAGTCTTTTTAGTAAGCAGGAATCACCAATTTCATATTGTAACATTATGACAATAATTTCATATAATTGAATTAGGAATTTAATAATTTTCATTACTGATACGCAAATTTTCTTAGCTGTAACTTCCTCTAAACTTGTAAGCAAAGGTGAAAATATCCAGTTCCATAAATTGTAGTTACAAAACATCATAAAAAAGAGTTAGCAGAACTGAAAAAAAAATAGCATGATAGCTTTTAAACGGACTTTTTCTTTTATTTGTTCAGTTCACTGCCTTCAGGTTGCTGGATGACAAGCTCAATCAGGATTCTACAATCTCAGAATGAACCCATTCCATAACACTGTGTATTTGCCAAGTCTCATCATTCAGTAGTAGACCCAAGTGGTAGGATTTTACCTTTCCTTTCTTCAACTTATTGTAGCTTAGGGAGTTCTTAAAAAGAGTAAGCCTTCCATCTTCTGTTCCCTTAATTTTCCTTTTCTTTTGCCCAGAAAACAAGGCAATCTTTAAAATTGAGATAAAATATAATCTATCACCAAAATGAGAAGGAGCTTATAACTTCAATCACATTTCCAATTTTAACACATACACACATACATCAGTTTAAAAAAGTTAAAGTACAAATGACTAACATTTAACTTTAGTTGATACAACTTCTGAATTTTGGCTAAATGTCCCACTTAAACCTTGTGATCGTTTTTCAGTTCACACAGAAAATTTTGTTATCCACTGAAAAATTAGCTGACCTGATTTAATGGTAACTTCCTGATGTTGCTATGAAATCATTTCCCAGAAAGAATAAGCCATACAAGCCCTTTTTGTAGTGGTTAGAAACTGGAAAGTGAATGGATGCCCATCAGTTGGAGAATGGCTGAATAAATTGTGGTATATAAATGTTATGGAATATTATTGTTCTGTAAGAAATGACCAGCAGGATGAATACAGAGAGGCTTGGAGAGACTTACATGAACTGATGCTGAGTGAAATGAGCAGAACCAGGAGATCATTATATACTTCAACAGCGATACTGTATGAGGATGTCTTCTGATGGAAGTGGATATCTTCAATAGAAAGAAAATCTAACTCAGTTCCAATTCATCAAGGATGGACAGAAGCAGCTACATGCAGAGAAGAAACACTGGGAAATGAGTGTAAACTGTTTGCATTTTTGTTTTTCTTGTCGGGTTATTTTTACCTTCTGAATCCAATTCTCCCTATGCAACAAGAGAACTGTTCGGTTCTGCACACACATATTGTATCTAGGATATATTATAACATATTTAACATGTATGAGACTACCTGCCATCTAGGGGAGGGAGTGGAGGGAGGGAAGGGAAAAGTCGGAACAGAAGTGAGTGCAACGGATAATGTAAAAAATTACCCAGGCATATGTTCTTGTTGGAATCTTTACAAAATGTTAAGCCATTGGAGTTGATAGAGACAATAATTATCTAATTTTGAATGGTTCAGTATGATTGATTTGATCTTAGAAGGAGCTATTTTGAGCCAGAACTTGAAACAACTTCAGAAAGCTCATAAGTATCTAAGTACTCAATGGAGTTCACACGTTTGGGAGACTTCAGGGCTTAGATATTCGAATTCACACCTCCCATTGAAGCTCTTAGGGCCAGAGAGCATGCTGGGAGATATCCCACAATCCCACTCTCAGAGAAGTAGCATAAATACAGCTCCAGTGAGCCACACGAGTTACTGGGGAACATTCCCAGGGGTCATAGAGGAGCACTTTGGGAGGAAGCCTACAAGCTCTATCTTTGAGACAAGAGAGATTCATTGCATCTTCTACCTTGGTGCTGGCTGGAGTCGGAAGGACAAACCTTTGGATTTGGAGACATTTGGGCGGAGCTCTTAGAACCAAGCAGAGAGATAGGCCTCTAAGCTAACCGGGCTATATTGAAGGATACAATAAAAGATCTGAACTTTTAACAGCTGGCTGCGATTTTGGAACAAGAACCAAACAGTTCTGTTAATAAAAAGTTATAATAAAAAAATAAAGAAGGGAAAGGGACCTATATGTGCAAAAATGTTTGTGGCAGTCCTGTTTGTAGTGGCTAGAAACTGGAAAATGAATGGATGCTCATCAATTGGAGAAAGGTTGGGTAAACTGTGGTATATGAATGTTGTGGAATATTATTGTTCTATAAGAAATGACCAGCAGGATGAATACAGAGAGGCTTGGAGAGACTTATATGAACTGATGCTGAGTGAAATGAGCAGGACAAGGAGATCATTATACACTTCAACAACGATACTGTATGAGGATGTATTCTGATAGAAGTGGATTTCTTCAACAAAGAGAAGATCTAATTCAGTTCCAATTGATCAATGAAGGACAGAATCAGCTACACCCAGAGAAGGAACACTGGGAAATGAATGTGGACTACTTGCATTTTTGTTTTTCTTCCCAGGTTATTTTTACCTTCTGAATCCAATTCTTCCTGTGCAACAAGAGAACTGTTTGGTTCTGCACACATAGATTGTATCTAGGTTATACTATAATATTTAACATGTATAGGACTGCTTGCCATCTAGGGGAAGGGATGGAGGGAGGGAAGGGAAAAATCAGAACAGAAGTGAGTGCAAGGGATAATGCTGTAAAAATTACCCATGCATATGTACTGTCAATAAAAAGTTATAATAAAAAATGTATTTGGAAACATAAAATACTATTGAAAGTGAAAAAAAGAATAAGCCATACATCATAGATATTTATGGTCACAATTAGAATAGAATATTATACTAGAAATGTTAGCTATTACAATAACTCAAAAGAAAAAAGTGTAAAAATATGAACAAAAACAATAAATAGAAATCAGTCTTTGCAGATGATTGTTTTCTTAGGAAACTCTAAAGCATCAACCAAAGATAATAGAGAGATTTGCCAGTTCCTACTGAATCTCATTTGACAGAGGAAGAAGTGAGGTAAACAGTTAAGTGACTTGTTGAAGGTACCACAGATAAAGTCTGAAGCCAGATAAGAACTCAGAAAGATGACTCTTTCTGACTTTATGCCTCCAAAATTCAGAGGTACACAGAAAATAATTTCAACTTATCAAAAACTGAAACCTTAATTAATGGAAAACATTAGGTATGAAATTTAAAGAATAAAAAAATAAAATGACTTAATTTTTAATGTATCTGATGGGAGGAGGTCAGGGGAGGACACTCTATTTGATTAAATGAAATAGTATAAATAGAAAGCAGTTCTCCAGTTTGTCAGAAATTTGATAGGGCATAGCAACTATCACACCAACCATCAAATTATATTACAGAGTCATACAGAACAAGAATTAGATTTGAAAGGGCAATTAAGAGCAAATTAGAGGATCATGCAGCAAAATAATTTTCATATCTATGTATAAGAGAAGAGGTTATGACCAAACAAGCGAACAAAGAGAATAGCAAAAAATAATGTGGATTAATTCTGCTTCTATAAAATTGAAATACTTTTGCACAAATAGATGAAACAAGGTACTTGGAAATTGAACTATATCAGTAAAGGACATCAAACAAAAGAGTCAACAGAGACAATATGAAGAAGGTGAAGGGAAGAGTTCCTAATTTTAAATATTACAAAAAAAGAATGTTGAAAAAATATATTTAAAGGCAATTGAAAAAAGTACTTGTAACAGGAAAAAAAACACTAAAGGTGAATTGCTTTGTAAAGGTAGAGATTTTTGAATAAAATAATCACTCCTCATTATGCTATCTAAGTTCCGATTTTTGTAAGTGGAATTTTATTAAAGTGAGATGTGCTCATCTTTTTATAATTTCCATTCCCTTTGATTTTCATGGTAAGATATTACCATAAACAAAGGGCAATATATATATATATATATAAAATTCTAAGCTGCCTTTTCTCTCCAAAGCTCCAGGTCCAAGCCAAGAACAGGAGGAAAGCAGGTAAAAAGAAAGGGGGAAACGTCCATCTGAAAAGGGAAGCGAAGCAGTGTCCCCAAAGGCTTCTCCCTCCTGGTCACCACCGCCCCCCAGCCCACTGTACGATACCCTACCTTCCACCAACTTCTCAGCCCTGCAGAAAGAGTCCTGAGCTGGCAGGGGAAGGCCCGGAGGAGCAGACTCACAGGTACATAAATCCCCACCCGCCCCCACGCAGACACTCTCACACACACATAATCTGACCTTCATGCACAACACACACAAAAACCAAGGTGTTGATACTCCCAGGACCTTGCACCCACCCTTCCACATCCTCCTAGGAACTAAGAGAAGCCAAGTGGAGAGAGGGGAGGCTCATGAAAAGGCGGGAGTGGGGAAGGGAAGAGAAGAGAAAGAAAAGAAAGGGAGGGGCTGAGGAAGAAGCAGGGGAAGGGTCACTTAGCTCTCACAGCCACTTAGGCACTAGCAGGACCCTCGGGACGCATCAGTATGGAAGGGGGACCGCTTCAACTGCTCTCCTCCCCCACACATCCTCACACTAAGGTGGAGACTTACGTTTAACCTGGGAGGGGCAGACACTGTGACGTCACTTCAGGGCGGGGCTAGGGAGGAGGGAACTGAGGGGACTTTGTGACATCAAACTCAGGGCGATGGGATCTTTCCCTCCACCCCCAATCATTTCATTCGGCGCATATCACTCAGCCTGCTAGGGGAGCGGACCGCAGTTCATTTTCCCCCGGAAGTGGGCGCTGACCAGGGTCCTAGGCTCCCGAAGGCAGCTGCTGGGGCTGCTCTGGGGCAGGCTGAGCTGGGGCTTGTGGTTGTCCCAGGTCACCCCTTTTATGGAAACCGGCAGAGCAAGAAGGCAGAGGGGCTGTACTAGGCTCTACAAAATAGAAGAGCCCAGTAGCTGCAGAAGCCGTGGGATGGGACTTGGATTCCCGACAAGCCCCAGAGCAGAGGAGGAAGGAAGGTGGTGGTCTGGGAAAGGGGCGGCTCTCTCCCTCCTCTCTCCAGGTGGGAGGAGACAAAAGCAGGCCAGAGCTGGGAGGAACACTGGGGCATGTATGCATGTCTGGGCTGGAGGACACTGGAGGCATTGCCTACTGGGCAATTCCCCCATCTAAGGAAGCAGAGGAGAGGCAGAAGCCTCGGGATCTTCTCAGAATTCAGGATACTATTTTATCTACAAGAAGCATCATTGAGGGGACCCAGTAGACCTCAGGGGGTTCAGACATCTAGCCAGGAGCCCCTAGAGACTCTCAGAAACTTGACTGGAGCGTGGAGACCTGAGGTGACTCAATGCCTTCAGTAAATACAGACAAAAGGTCATGGAGGGTCCAGGGTTAGTTCAAAACTGACCCAAGAAGCTGGGGAGACCCATGTTCTGCTATTGATTGCCAGAGAGGCAGCCATGTCAGAAGTTCATCAACAGGTGAATCCAAGGGAATAAGCAAGCAACCAAGCCTAGAGGCTGTGGTTCAGGAAAAGTGGAAATGCAGTCACTGACAAGGACAAAACTTTGAGAAAAAATGTTCAAGAAAAGGCTCATCTGCACTTTATTTAACAAATAAAGGAGATTTGTTAAATAACTAGACAGTTTTGGTTGAAATTTTACTGTGTCAAATCAGGAAAGCCCAAAGTAAAATTAATCCTGAACTATTCAAAAATCAGACAATGAGTGATACTCTCTCTATGTCTTTGTATCAGCAGGGGAGCTGGTTCTCCAGTATGGCTCTTCCAAGTCCATCTCCCACAGTTCTAGTCACTGGACCATGGTCTCCATCCCATGCCAAGCCTCTCCTTCCAATCACATGTGTGTGTGCTCTATCTGCTACCTCAATTCCCTCTTCATCCAGTACTTACTTTAAACCACCAAATCGATCCAGAGAATCATAGACTTAATTCTCCAGCTCAAAGCACTTTCGCTCCAATTTAATTTCCTTATACTACAGAGGAAAATAAAGGCCAGAGAGGTAAAGGAGCTTGCCATACATCTATCTCACTTAGGCTCAGAGATCCAGAATCAACCTTCAAGGTGAATTAGTCAGAGATTCTCCTTTTGTAGAGGAAAAAACTGAAGGCCAGAGTAGTGATGGGAGATGTCTGAGGTCACACTTACAGGGGGTGTTTACAGCTAGCAAAGAAGGATGTGAACCCAGATTTTCCTGTCTGAGAACTGAAGGTTCTAAACATGAGATTGTGCTGCCTCTTAACCTCTTAATGGCAAACCCCTCTAGTACCTTTACCAGGAAAGACCCAAATGGGACCACAGAGTCAGACACAACTGAAAAAATGACCCAAGCATGCTCAGACATGCCCAGACCAACACCGGTCATCTGTCATCACCACAAACAATATATCCTGTAACATCATCAAAGAAAGTCAGATCCTCTACAAAAACATTGCATTCTCCCTACAGCTGCTGTGCAATATTAATAGAATAATGAAAGGCATAACCCAAAATGCCATTTTGTTTCCATTTCCAAATCTGAAAATATTGGGTAGTAAATTGGTAAAGGGTTGGTGCCAAATGCATCACAGTATTTTTAAATTTCAATTCCAAGTTGTGACTGATAGGACTAGTATCTACCACTATTACTGCACAAAATGGGTATGATCTATGCCTCTTTTTTCCCCTACTAATTTTTTACTTTACCTAAAAGTTGACAGCTACTCCTACAGTCCCAAGCCAATCTTTTTATACTCTTCTAATTAACTCAGTCTCTCGCTCACCACAATGGCTCTTCAAAATATTTTCATCCCTCCTCAAAACTTCCATGCCTCCTTCCCACACTACCTCCCCACCTACTCAGATGAGAACCTTGCCTCATATTTTAGTGAAAACATGGAGGTCATTCATCGGGAGTTCCCTCTTGTTTTCTCCACTTCTCCTATCACTCAGATAGCCTCTGCCATTGTCTTTTCTGCCCCCATATCACACATAGAGATGCACTTACTCCTTATTGAGCAAAATCCCCCTCTACCTGCATGATGGGTCCTCTTTCAACTCATTTACTCCAGCAGACTGTTACCTCTTGCATCCAGTTCTCTGACTACATTATCTCCCTGTGTACTGGCTGCTTCCCCCTGCTTACAAACATGTCTATTTCTCTCCCACACTTGAAAACATCTCTGCCTGGATCCATTCATCCCCTCTGATCATCATCTCATATACCACCTCCATTTGGGGCTGAAACTCCTTGAAAAGACCATTTACAGTAATCACTTCTGTTTTCTTCTTTCTTCTTAACTCTCTATTGTATTCCTTGTGCCTTCATTTTCATCCTATGATTTCTTTGTACATCACCTGTTTTATCTTGCTTTCCCTATTAGATATGAGATCTTTAAAAAAAGAGATTTTCTTTGGCTCTTCTTTTTCTTCCCAAATACCTGGCACTTTGTAGGCTCTTTATAGATACTTATTGACTAAATAACTGACACATCAGACTTCTTCTTCATCCTCAGCTTTTCTCCGTCAACCACACCAAACCATGCAGGACCTCATCACTTAATACAATTCTGTGCACATAGTAAGAGCTCAACAAATGTTTTTTTCATAAATTCATTCATTCATGGCCGGCGAAACAGAGCTCTCCTTAAATAGAAGATGGGTTTGGGGATCTTAAGTGATCTTAAGTGAATTAAATCGGTGAAATCCTCCGAACCTAGGCTAAGGAAGAGCACAGTCAGTGAAGCAACTGCAGACCCACCCCCCCATCCCTGAATGGGACTTGTATTCCTGACATCCCGAAGATAAGAGAAGGAAATCAGTGGAGTAAAGGAGGAGCAACTTACAGCTTCCTCTCTCCATGCAGAAGCCAAGACCATACTAGGTGCTGGGAGGGACATGGGGGCAGCATGCATTTCTGCCCCTAACCAAGCCTGGCCTGGGGGAAAGGAGAAAATTAGTCCTAAGCAGCTTCCCATGAAGGAAGCAGATTTGAGGCAGAAGTCTGGGAAACCTCCAGGATGTTGTCCTCCTGATGTGGAGCATCATGCAGGGGGCCCAGAGCTCCTGAGGGGGCACAAGTATCTAGCCAGAAGCCCCTGGAGGCTGAGAAGAAGGCATCTTTATCAGATAGCTGCATGGATAGGGACTAGAAACCTGAGCACTGTGTGGGACTCCCAGAGAAGGGAAATCCCCCCCCCTTGATACATTCACTGTGTTCTCAGAAACTTATCTGGAGCATGGAGATCTTGGGTGACTCAACCCTGTAAATAAATACAGATGATAAATGGTAGAGGATCGAGGATCAGTACAAAGACTATCTCCCAGGTCACACCTGCCCCAAAAAGCTGGAGAGACCAATGGCCATACTATTCTACTTGGAAGACAGAGGCAGCTGTGGTGTCAGAAGCTCACCTGCAGGTAAATCCAAGGAAATGGTCTAACAACCAAGCCCAGAGGCTGTATTCTAGGAAATGTTAAAGCAGCCATTGACAAGAACAAAATTTGGAGGAAATATGTGTAAGAAGAGGGCTGTTTTGAGGTAGTTGTTAAAGTTGTTAAAGTTAAAGTTTTTAAGATGACAGGAAAAAATAATGATGATTGTTGGAGGGGATGCGGGAAAACTGGGACATTGATGCATTGTTGGTGGAGTTGTGAAGGAATCCAACCATTCTGGAGAGTAGTTTGGAACTATGCTCAAAAAGTTATCAAACTGTGCATACCCTTTGATCCAGCAGTGTTACTACTGGGATTATATCCCAAAGAGATTATAAAGAAGGGAAAGGGACCTGTATGTGCACGAATGTTTGTGGCAGCCCTCTTTGTAGTGGCTAGAAACTGGAAACTGAGTGGATGCCCATCAGTTGAAGAATGGCTGAATAAATTGTGGTATATGAATATTATGGAATATTATTGTTCTGTAAGAAATGACCAACAGGATGATTTCAGAAAGGCCTGGAGAGACTTACACGAACTGATGCTGAGTGAAATGAGCAGGACCAGGAGATCATTATATACTTCAACAACAATACTATATGATGACCAGTTCTGATGGACCTGGCCATCCTCAGCAAGAAGATCAACCAAATCATTTCCAATGGAGCAGTAATGAACTGAACCAGCTACGCCCAGAGAAAGAACTCTGGGAGATGACTAAAACCATTACATTGAATTCCCAATCCCTATATTTATGCCCACCTGCATTTTGATTTCCTTCACAAGCTAATTGTACAATATTTCAGAGTCTGATTCTTTTGTACAGCAAAATAACGGTTTGGTCATGTATACTTATTGTGTATCTAATTTATATTTTAATATATTTAACATCTACTGGTCATCCTGCCATCTAGGGGAGGGGGTGGGGGGTAAGAGGTGAAAAATTGGAACAACAGGTTTGGCAATTGTTAATGCTGTAAAGTTACCCATGTATATATCCTGTAAATAAAAGGCTATTAAATAAAAAAAGAAACAATCAGAAAAAAAAATAAAGTTAAAGTTTTGGTTAAGACTATACTAGTGTTACTGGGCTTATATCCCAAAGAGATCATAAAGAAGGGAAAGGAACCTGTATGTGCACAGATGTTTGTGGCAGCCCTGTTTGTAGTGGCAGAAACTGGAAACTGAGTGGACACCCATCAATTGGAGAATGGCTGAATAAATTGTGGTATATGAATGTTATGGAATATTATTGTTCAGTAAGAAATGACCAACAGGATGATTTCAGAAAGGCCTGGAGAGACTTACATGAACTGATGCTGAGGGAAGTGAGCAGGGCCAGGAGATCATTATACACTTCAACAACAATACTATATGATGATCAATTCTGATGGACCTGGCCATCTTCAGTAATGAGATGAACCAAATCAGTTCCAATGGAGCACTAATGAACTGAACTAGCTACACCCAGAGAAAGAACTCTGGGAGATGACTAAGAACCATTACATTGAATTCCCCATCACTATATTTTTGCCCGCCTGCATTTCAGATTTCTTTCACAGGCTAATTGTACACTATTTCAGAGTCCAATTCTTTTGTACAGCAAAAGAATGGTTTGGTGATGTATATTTATTGTGTATCTAATTTATACTTTAATATATTTAACATCTACTGGTCATCCTGCTATCTAGGGGAGGGGATGGGGGGAAGGAGGGGAAAAATTGGAACAAAAGTTTTGGCAATTGTCAATGCTGTAAAATTACCCACGCATATAACTTGGAAATAAAAGCTATTTAAAAAAAAGACTATACTAGTGTTAAGTCAGGTAAGCCCAAGCATGGCATGAAAAAAACTTAACCTTGTACACAAAAAACAGATATTGAGGGAGACTCTAGATGTATATTTATAGCAGTAGTAGAGCTGGGATTCCAATGTGGCTCCTTAACCTCCATATCCCAATATTCTTGCCATTGAACCATGGCCTCCCCCCAAACAAAGCCTCTCCTTCAAGTCTGGTGTATGTGTTCTCCACCTGCTGCCTCCGTCTAGCTAACCAGGTGTGTTTATATGAAGAGGGGCTGTGTTGCTGTATCATTGTTTCATTTCTATGCTGTGCTAGTTCAAAATAACTCTGCTGTTGTTAACTGTGCAATGACAAACCAGGAGTTTATTTCATTCTAACACTGACCCTGAAAAAAAGATATTGTTGGAGCTTAAGCCTCCTCTGTTCATCTCCACAGATAATCATAGAAGGGAGAAGTCATTGGAAAGACAGAGTCCTTGATCCTATCACAGCCAGCAGTAACTGCTGACCAATTGTCCCAATACACACAAAAACCCATCAGAGTCCTTGCAGTGGCAGCATCCTTCAGACCAGCCAGCCTGCTTCCAGCCCATCTCTCACAGCCATCAGTTGTGAAAGCAAGTTCTGCAGAGAAGGAGTCAGCCAGGTCCATTCACCTACCAATCAAGTTAAGACTCACAGGAGAGACAGGACAGACTAGCTGAAAAAGCAAAATAACCTGAGGGAGGGACAGGAGGCAACCTATTTGACAAAAACTGCTGATAAAAGTACAAAAGAGAATGGCAGAAACTTGGCATTAACCAACCATATACCAAGATAAACTGAAAAGGGCTACATGATTTTCACATAAAAGGTAACACCATAATCAAATTAAGAATGCAAGTAATAGTTTACCTGTCAGATCTATGGGTAAGGGAAGAATTTATGAACTAACAGGAGATAAAGATTATGAAATGCAAAATGGATAATTTTGATTATACAGAATTTAAACATTTTTGCACAAATCAAGCCATTCAACCAAGATTAGAACAGAGACAGAAAGCTGGGAAACTCATTTTATACCTAATAAGGTCCTCATTTCTAAAATATATAGAGAAATGAGTCAAATTGACAAGAATACAGTTCTTTCGCCATCTGGTAAATGGTCAAAGGATATGAACAGGCAGTATTGAGAAGAAGAAATTAAAGCTATCTAAAGTCATGTGACAAAATGCTCTAAATTACTATCAATTAGAAAAATGCAAATTAAATAACTCTGAGGTTATCATATAACAACTGTCAGAATGACTAATATATAAGACAAGGAAATTAAGTGTTGGAGACAATGTGAGAAATTTGGAACACTAATGAATTATTGGTGGATTATTCTGGGAAACAATTTGTAGCTATGTCCAAAGGACTACAAAACTGGCCTTTTCCTTTGATCCAGCAGTTCCAGAGATCATAAGATATGGAAAATTAGAGATATAAAACTGTCTTTTTTCTTTCTATAAAAAGATATGTGGTTATGTTTTCCAGTGGGAGAAATAAAAAGCCCTTATCTGGCCTTTGTGATTGAGGGTTACTTAAATAGGACAAGAATTAATGGTCAGCAGAGGAACTAAGTAAGATAGGATACTCCTGGTTCTATCTTACTTTGGGGCTAGGAGTTAGCTAAGCAGGGAAAAGATTAAGCCTTGCCTGGAATACTCATGTTCAGTAAACTCATGAACACTGATCTCTTCTCCTCCAGGAAAACTGAGGACTTATTTTAATGGTGATGGGATGCATGCGGTAGAAGGTGGACCTAACAAAAGTCAAATACATAATAGGTGAAGCCCTAAGTTGTGCATTCTATAGTACTCTATCTATGGGGAAATAGAAGAAAAACTAAGCAGCTGAGAAAGGTATGAAATGGCTTGTCCTTACTTACGTACGTGTACTTCTACTATGGTCACCCACTTCTGCAGTTGTGTAAAGACTTTTTATTTCACCCCTTTAAGGCCCACTGGAATTATTTTTTACTAAAAGGATCCACATACAAAAAATGTTTATAGCAACTCTCTTTGTGGTGGCAGAGAATTGGAAATTGAGAAGATGCTCATTAATTGGGGAATGGCTGAACAAAATGTGGTATAGGAATGTCATAAAATACTATTGTTCTATAAGAAATGATGAGCAGGTGGATTTCAGAACAACCTGGAAAGACTTACATGAGCTGATGCTGAGTGAAGTGAGCAGAACCAGGAGAACTTTATACACAGTAACAGCAACATTGTGGAGATGATCAGCTTTGATAGACTTTGCGCTTCTCAGAAATACAATGATCTAAGACAATTTTTAAAAATATGGAAAATACTATTCACATCCAGAGAAACAACAATGAAATCTGAATCCAGATTAAAGCATACTATTTTCACTTTTTTGTTTTTTTTTTTCTTTCTCATGAGTTTTCCTTATATTCTGATTCTTCTTTCACTATTATTGTATAGTAATGTAGAATTATTCTTGTAATATGGAAATAGGTTCAATGGCCTATATAATCTATATTAGACTGATCAAATATAAAATCCTTTGTTTGATATTTAAAGCCTATCAAAAACTCCTTTTTTGCTTCCTTTTTTTCTGGTTATTTAATTCTATCCCAATTTGCCCCTTCTCTGTCCAATAGATTCTTTCCCCCACCCACTACAAAAAGAAGGGTTTCTCAATTCTGATCCAAACTTAAGATTCTTTACCCTTTCCTTGTAGGGAATTAAAAGAATTGTGTTCTGTAAAGAACTCTGACTGCCATGGAATTAGAGGACTTGGATTCAAATGCTGCCTCTGATAGTTAGGACCTGTATGACCCTGGGGAATAACTTGACATTCTTGGACCCAGTTTCTTTTCCCTGGACCTGGAGCACATCTGGGAGGTCTCCAGAATGCCTGGGATTGTTCCCTTCCCTGATACGTGTCTCATAGCAACAGCTGCTTGCTTTGTGGGTCTCCTTAGTCATATTTTACTGCAGTCTGCATCCTTATTTCTCTTTATCTGCCTCTGGCTCTGTCTCTGTCTCTGTATCTCTAAGTTTCTCCCTTTTGTTCTCTGTCTGTCAATATATAATACCCACAGTGTCTGTGCATACATTTGTGGTTATTTCCTGATAATGTGTAGCCCCTAGTGATTTAGATCTCTTCCCAGCTGGCAGTCCAGGAGAGAACTGAGAAGAAGCTTCCCCTGCTCCTGGCCTAAGAATCATAATGGAGACCTGAAAAAGAATCATAATGGAGTTCCAGCTACTCAGAATTCCAGGTATCCTTGGCAACGACCAGTCACCATGGCAACCACTGACTAGAACTGGCTACTGCTTCCTTGCTAGTCACGACATTCTGCCTCCAGAGAGAGTCTCTTCACCAAGTTGGCTGGATGACTGGACCCGGATTTCCACTGGAAATGGTGTGAGGCTCTAATCCCACTCCCTACTCTTTGAACAAGGCAAGGGCAAGCATCCTGGGGACTAGTGGTTGGGCTGTTTGGCAAAGGGGATTCAATGTTGTTTGTTCTTTCACATTTACACCGATTAAATAATTAACCTCAACAATAATTTCCAGTGATTGAGCCAAACCAGATAGCAACAGTCACTTATATGATGACAGGGGGTAGGCTCAGCTAGGATTACATAAGATAATTTATGCCATGTGGGAGGGGAAATAATACTTTTTGCTTTTTGATTCATTTATTTCTAAAAAGCCTCCAGGAGTAGGTAGACTACATTTTCACCCCACACAACCCAGGTTCTGCCCAAGGTAAGATGGTGACAGGAAGAGTTCTGTCTTAATTAGCTTTGAAGGATTAAAGATATTTGTAAATATAACAATAGAAGATCTCAGTTTCCATCCAACAGTAGGAAGATTTCGTTCACAAATGGTGACCTTAGGCACATCTTTCATCAATGTTATTCAGTGTTTGGAGGGCCCTCCCAGAGCTGTCTGTTTCTATGCTGAGGATTTTCCAGTTTGGCCAGCCTATGTAGTTAAAGGTCTTCCAGGAGCAATAACTTTTTGGGTTCTAAGTTCCCTTTCAGTTCTGGCATTGTCTGGTGCTAACATGTCCTGAACCTCTGAAGTTTTGTGTTCCAGGATCACTTCCTGCTGGGATATTCCATATTTTCTTATCTCTGGGAGCTCTGAGATCTCAAATTCTATTATCTAAGGATGTTCTCTGCCCTGAGTTCTATGATTTGTTAGATAAGGATAAAGCCACTTTATTACCATGAGTTCATTTTGAATGTGAATCAAGAGCTAAGATAATGCCCAGCCTCAGTCTACATGGTTCCCTATTCTGCAGCATTAAGGAATTTCTTTGGGATGAAACATTTTGTGTTAAGAAATTGCCCAGCCTTTAGGCAGAGGTTGGGCTCTCGATATAAACTGTCATTTCTATCTGTGTCTATGTTACAGCTAGCCTCTTTGTGATTGAGTCAAAATTCAAATGACAAACTTTGTATAACTAAAAAGCATAATACTGTAGTGTTTATGATGGACAGGTATTAAGAGGGGAATCTGAGGAAGGAGCAGATCTCTTTTTGGAAACTTAGGGCACAAGAAGGTGGGTATACTGATGCCAACAGGCTGAATCTTCTACTGTGAGATGCTCACAGAGCCAGAGTCCATCTCTGATATTGTCTTTCTCTTCCAGAGCTTAATGCATTCATCTATTTAACCTGTTCCTGATTGATCCAGTTCTGCCACTTCTTGCCTCAGCTTACTTTGACTCTGCTTCTTCCTTTCTATTTCCAAACTCTAGGAGCTTCTGTGTTTTTCTTGGATGCTTCCTTGCTTTACTACAATTTCCTAAAGGCATGACCAAATCCCTTTAAGGCAGTGCTGTTGACTGATTCCAGAAGATATATACAGACCTGGTGCACTTTTGGTTTTCATTGATTGTTTGATTGATTCAAATAATAACTACTCTAGCCTAAAAAAAGTATTTACTTTCTGTGAATAAGGTGGGAATCAGTGAAGCTCCATATTTTTACATAAAGATTCTCCCAGCTCTAACAATCTATTACTTAAGAACCCCTTCCCCAACCTAACCCTACTCAGGCCAACTCTACAGAAGAGAGGAATAAATGGGGCTTTATTTAAAATATCTAAAATCATCTTCAAACATTTTCTGTAATGGGGATAAGATCAGGAATGAAGCAATGATGCTCATTATCACATCCATTATTCAATATTGTCTTAGAAATGTTAGTTTTAATTAAAAAAAAGAAATGGAAGGAATTAGAATAAGCAATGAGGAAACAACTTTTTTATTCTTTTAGGATAATTGTTGCACTGTGAGGAGAGCCTTCGGCTGAGGTCGTGGCAGTGGCGGAGGCAGAAGTGCGAAACGTCTGTGGGAGGAGACATGGCCAACATTGCTGTGCAGCGAATCAAGCGAGAGTTCAAGGAGATGCTGAAGAGCGAGGAGACAAACAAAAATCAAATTAAAATAGATCTTGTAGATGAGAACTTTACAGAACTAAGAGGAGAAATAGCGGGACCGCCAGACACCCCGTATGAAGGAGGAAGATACCAACTCGAGATAAAAATACCAGAAACCTACCCATTTAGACCCCCTAAAGTGCGTTTTATTACTAAAGTTTGGCATCCTAATATTAGTTCTGTCACAGGGGCCATTTGTTTGGATATTCTGAAAGATCAATGGGCAGCAACAATGACTCTAAGGACAGTATTGCTCTCATTGCAAGCTTTGTTGGCAGCTGCAGAACCAGATGATCCACAAGATGCAGTGGTAGCAAATCAGTACAAACAGAATCCAGAAATGTTCCAACAGACAGCTCGATTCTGGGCACATGTGTATGCTGGGGCACCAGCTTCTAGTTCAGAATATGCCAAAAAAATAGAAAACCTGTGTGCGATGGGATTTGATAGGAATGCAGTTATAGTGGCCTTGTCTTCAAAATCATGGGATGTAGAGACTGCAGTAGAATTGCTTCTGAGTAACTGAGGCATAGAGAGAAAAATGCTGCTGTAGTCCAGTCTGCCCCCTTCTTCAGAAGCATCACCATCTGTTATTTTTAGAATTCTGCATAGATTCTTTTAAAACTGGTATTGTTGCCTCATTATTATCTCAGCATGATTGAAGACTGAAAAAAACAAACCCTGCTCTGTAAATAAAGCTAATTAAACATCTGTGTGAATTTTAAAAAATAATTGTTGAATAATAGTTGAAATAATTAACAACTTTACCACAATTACAGGATATAAAATAAACCCACACGAATCATTGATATTTCTATATATAATCAGCAAAGTCCAGCAGTGAAAGATGGGGGGGAAATTCCATTTAAAATAATTAAATATTATAAAATACTTGGGAGTATACCTGCCAAGACAAACTCAGGAAGTATATGAACACAAAATATTTTTCACTCAAATGAAGTCAGATCTAAGCAATTGGAACAATATCAGTTGGTCTTGAATAGGCTGAGCCAATATAATACAAATGCAATTCTACCTAAGATAATTTAATTATTTTGTGCTATGTCCAATTATCCTACCAAAATTATTTTATAGAGCTAGAAATAACCAATAAAATATTCTGGAAAAAATAAAAGTTCAAGAACTTTAAAGAATTTATGGTAAATAAATTAGAAGGAAGGTGGACTAATAACAGATCTCAAAATGTATAATAAAATGGTAATTATCAAAACTACCTTGTAGTGTTTAAGAAATAGAATAGTGGAACAGTGGAATAAATTAGATGCATAAGACACAATAGTAAATGACCATAGTAATCCAGTTTTTGATAAATGACAAGAACTCCCTATTGAACAAAATCTTCTGGAAAGCCGGAAAACTAGGGAAGAATCTATGTACAGTCCAATAGCCTACACTGTTGTCTAATTAAGGGATTATGAGGTTCAGATTCACTCCTGCAATAAATCACCACTTTTACCTTAATAAGATAGTTAAATGATTACAATAAAAGTAAAATGGTACAATTACAATGACAACACAATAATAATACATACTACAAAGATAAGCATAATAGCAAAGAGAAAAAAGGAAAGTAATAACATTGAAAGAAAAATATTACAAATTCGATGAAGCAACAGCTTCTGTTCAAATAGCTGGGGAATCCCGAGTCACAGTTTTCAGGGTCATAATTGGGAAGGTCCCAGGCAGAGCGGCCTCTCCATGGGTGAGATTCCAAAATGACTCTACCTTAATGCAATTATATATTACTTTAGACAAAGAAGGCTCATTGCCAACCAATATAGGTTTTAGATGAAATATCCCAGACACCTGATTGAGGTTGAGGGGAATAGCCAGTCCCCTCAATGAGGCTCTTACAAGTTGTTTATTTTCAGTGAACAGTCTAGGTTTCTGAAGATAAATTACTCAAGATGTTTTGACCTTAAATAACTGGCCTGGGAGCCTCAAGGCTATACACTGGCCTTTGTGTACAATCTATCATATCTCCAGGTTTAAGTTCATCTTTTGGGCAAATATGTGCTGACATGGAGGAGTTTCTATGGTGTGTAATTATCAATCAACTGTATACCAAGAGAAGTTCAAAATGGGCACATGATTTAGACATAAAACTTGATTAGGAGAGTGTGGCATAGTTTAACTGTAAGATCTCTAGAAAAGGGAAGAATTCAGAACCAAACAAGAGATAAAGAACATTGTGAGATGTAAAATGGGTCATTTTGATGAAAGTCAATGAAAAGGTTTTTATTAAAACAAAACCGATGCAAACATTTTTAGAAGGAAAGCAGAAAACTGGGAAACAATTTCATAAAATATGTCTCTTTTTACAGCCTAATTTCTCAAATATACAGAGAATTACATCAAATATACAAGAAGGCCATTATTCTCCAGTGCATGAATGGTCAAAGGATAATAACACACTTTTTTTCAGAAGAAGAAATCAAAGTTATCCTAAGTCATATGACAAAATGCTCTAAATAATTATTGGTTAAAGAAAGGCAAATTCAAACAATGCTGAGGTACCATCTCATATTTATTAGATTAGTCAAAAAGATAGAATAGGAAAATAATCAATGTTGGAGGGGATATGAAAAAGTTGAGACTCTAATGCACTGTTGGTGGAACTGTGATCTGTTTAAACTACTCTGGAGAGTAATTTGGAAGTGTGTCCAAAGGGTAAACACACTATGCAGACCCTTTCATCTAGCAAAACCGCTATTAGATCTGTATTACAGAGGGATCAGAAAAAAGAGAAAAGTGTCTCCTTGTACAACAATAATGGTAATAGCTGTTTTTATGGTAGCAAAGCATTGGACATTGAGGGGATACCAATGAATTGGGGAATGGCTGAACAATACAATTGAACTATAAGAAATGATAAAAAGGTCAGAATTTAGAAGAACTTGGAAAGATTTATATGAACTGGTAAAAAATGAAGTAAGCAGAGACAATATAATATGACAAACACTAACAGCAACTCTGTGGAATAATCAACTGTGTATGACTGAGGTCTTCTCAGCAACAAAAATGGTCTAAGACGTTGCTATCCCCATCCAGAGAAAGAACTGATAAGAGTCTGAGTACATATTACAGCATTCTATTTTCACTTTTTTTTTTTTTGACGGGGCGGGGAGAGGAGGAGAAGTTTTTTTGGTCTGTTTCTTCTCCAACAATATAAGTAATATTGGATTATATTTTACATGATTGCACAAATAAAACCTGTAACAAATTGCTTAGCATTGTATACCAGGGGAAAGGGAGGGGAGGAGAAAATTCGGAACTCCAAATTATTAAATGTTTGTTATATTTATCTTTACATTTATTTAAAAAATAAAATATTATTTAAAAATCATTTTGTGTTTTAAAAATTAACATGGAGAAATTTCAGAGAGAAGACTGATACTAAGTGGAATCAATAGAAATAGAGAAAAAATTATGCAGTAACAACATTATGAAGACAATGATAGGAACTCTGATCAATATAATGACCAAGTTTGCTTTCAGAAAACCCATGAAGATGCATGTTGTGCACCTACAGATAAAAAGGTGCAGAATGAAACATATTTTTGGATGTAATCAACAGGGGAATTTGCAAGCCTTGACTATGTATTCATATTTTTCAAAAGAGTTTACTTTTTCTTTTTTTCTACTATATGAGGGAGGGAAGAGAGTTTATAATGAGAGGGAAAATTAACATTTGCTCATTAAAAAAAGTAAATTAAAAGGTCACATTTTTAAATGACTACAGATTCTCTCAAAAGAAGAAGTGATCAGGGATGGATTTTGAGGAAAAATGCAATGCCATCCATTAGGTAACTTTGCTATGTATCAGTTAATCATCTCACAGTGGAGCTAGGCTTTGGCTGGTTTTGTTTCATTTCTTTTTTGTAGGGGTGGGGAAGGTCTAGCACTTTGTAGATGGTTGGACTGGAGATCTGGTACAGTGATCTTGATAGGGATCTAGAATTCAAGTGGTAATCCCAAAGGGGCCCTAAGCTCTAGTGAATGGTGAATGCTTTGTGTAAGGTTCTGAAATTAAATTTGTTTAAACTTTTAACAAAATCAGAAAAAAAATACAAGATTAACAAACTCAAAAAAGTCATGATGCTGTTAGGCAGCATGGTATGTGATATCTTTTCAGAGGGAGTGAGGTAGTGGAGAGAATGCTGAAGTATCTTTAACTATTATAGTCATTTAAACAAGTTTAAATGTGAGGGAGCTAATTCTTATTTGAAATTTGGGAATATAAGAGAAGCATCTAAAACTAAAGATTAGGCTTCATTGCTTCAGTATAATTGCTAATAATCTCAAATGGCTACTTCTTTCTAAAAAACCTTTGTTCCTTAAGCTTTAATTTTAGATGTGCTTTTGGTTGATATGTTTTAATCTTCTGTGTCTAATAACAAAGTTTTAGCTGGAAGTAAGTGGATTTGGAGCTGCTTTTGTTGTCCATATTAAATGCTAATTCTTTGCCCACCACTAACATGCATAAAGAAAAAATGGCAGCTTCAAAACATGATACACAACATTAAGAGAGCCAGCTTGGTACATTCTTATCACAAAAACAATCACTGTAATTTGACCTTTTGCTGAAAGTCACTGCGAAACAGCAAGATTATGGATGATCAATTCAGATGGACGTGGCTCTTTTCAACAACGAGATGGTACCAGCCAGTTCCAATGGTCTTGTGATGAAGAAAGCCATCTGCACCCAGAGAGAGGACTGTAAGAACTGAGTGTGGATCACAACATAGCATTTTCACTCTTTTTGTTGTTGTTTGTTTGTATTTTATTTTCTTTCTCATTTTTTTCCTTTTTGATATGATTTTTCTTGTCAGCATGATAATTGTGGAAATATGTAAAGAAGAATTGCACATGTTTCACATGTATTGGATTACTTGTCGTCTAGGGGAGGAGGTAGTGAAGAGAAGGAACAAATTTTGGAACATAAGATTTTACAAGGGTGAATGCTGAAAATTATCATTGCATATGTTTTGAAAATAAAAACTCTAATATAAAAAAGAAAATCACAACAAAAAATTATATTCCTTAGCTTAGTCTTCTTTTTAAACAAATTTCTTAGAAATGGCGTTGAGACATTAAAAATCTCATATAGTGAATGAAGCATGTATGGAAATTTTGCCTAGATGTATTTTATTGTACACGACTGAACTAAGATTTAATAATTCAGGAATTATGGACAAATTAAAAATTTATCACATAGATCATCTCTAGAAACAAAACTTCTAAATAAGATAAATTTTTTCATTGGGAGGCAAAAGAGTTTGTTTACAATTGTCACAGATAAACAGTCGTTTAGCTCCTGGAAGAGAGGGGCTATGTCTTCTTACTTTGAGCCTGAAGGAAACACATTTGAATGCTCATTGTCACCAAGGCACTGACTAAAATTGATTTAAAGACTTAGGTTCAAATACTGGCTCTCCCATTAGTGATCTGCATGACCTTGTTCATGTAATTTCACTAATTTCACCTCCTCTGGGCCTTAATTTCCACATCCTTAAAATGAGGGTATTAGACAAGATGATTTCCAGGGTTTATTTTTCCTTTGAAATCCTAAGCTATGTTCCATTACTAGTAGAACTTTCCCAGTAATTTGCAGTCCAAATTATACTTCAAATGAGGATAAGGGTAGTATTAATTCGTTTGGGAACTGAGTATTCTTCAGGTTTCTGGGATATGCACCAGTGATGTGAATGACTTCTGAATATTTAATTTTGTTCTGGTCATGAGAGGACCGAGGGATTTTGTCATATAGACTGGATAATATAAATTTATGAAGTGAAAATGATCTTGTATTGTGTAAGAAATAGAGTAATGGATCCTTTGAACAGACTGTGTATACAAACACAATAATAATTGACCATAATATTCAAGCATTTGATAAAACCTGTGATAAAAAAGGGCAAGAACTCATTATTGGACAAAAATTGTAAAAGAAGATGGCAAACCTAGGGAAAGATCAATATTTTACACTGTATACAAAGGTCAAATGGGTACATGATTTAGACATAAAGGTCTATACCATAAGCAAATTAGGAGAACAGGGAACTATTTACCTTTAAGATCTATAAAGGAGAGAAAATTTTAGGACCAAATAAGAGACTGAGAGAATTATGAAATGTAAAATGGTCATTTTGATGATATAAAATGAAAAAGATTTTTTGCTAAAATCAAATTAAAACAATCATGATTAAAAGGAAAAAAGAAAGATGGGGGAAAACTTTATAGCAGTTATCTCTGCTAAAGGCCTAATTTCTCAAATATATAAAGAACTGAGTAAATTTTATAAGAATATAAGTCATGTCCCCAATGGATAAAGGACATGAACAAACATTGTAAAAATGAAGAAATCAAAGCTATCTGTGATCATAAAAAATAGATCTAAAGCATTATTGATGAGATTAAATGTAAATTAAAACAACTCTGAGGTACCACTTTACACCTATTAGATTGGCCAGCAGTGTTACTTCTAAGTTTGTATCCTAAAGAAATTATAAAAGAGAAAAAAGAATCTACATATGCAAAAATATTTGTAGCAATACTTTTTATGGGGGCAAAGAATAGGAAAATGAATAGATGTCCATCAACTAGGGAATGGTTGAACAAGTTGGGATATATGAATGTGATGGAATATGATTCTATTATAAATAATGAAGGGCAGACATATTATCATCATTAATATCATTATCATACTATTATTATAAATCTAAATGTTTCTTTTCCAGCTCCATGATATTAGGGTCAAAATTCTTAATATATTTGCAACTGTGCCTTGCAAATATTAATTCTTTAATAAATACATCATCAATTTAAAATTTGGTGAATACACTATGTTATACTTGAAGCTAAATGGTACAAAGGGCAAAATTTGTCTTGTAGGAAACAATTCAAAAGGGCTTATTGAATTCAATGAATAGTATGTATTCATTGAATATTTGTATTATTATAGTATATATAGTACATATATAGTATAGTACATATAACATATAGTGTTATAATATAATTAATATTAATTAGTAAAACAAAAGACACACATATAACAGGCTTTGCCTTCAAGGAACTTAGATTCTATGGGGTGGAGACAAAACACACACATATACATTAAAATACAGAATAAAAATGAAGTAATGTTGAAGGAGAAACTAGAAACCAGATACAACAAAAAATATTGCACCTAAGTTTGAGTGTAAAGTTTGATTTCAAAGACAGTTTTGAGGGAAATGATGGGGAAATTCAGAAGCTGCTAAATGAAAAGCGAGAACACCACAGCTGCATCAGCAGGATAGGTGCTCCATCTCTAAGAAAGTAGCATGCACTTTAATCAAAAGAAAAATATAAAATATTTTTGCTGGGCTGAGACCTCCTGCTGGGTTGCTGTGGAAACAAGGTATCTCTGCATGCAAGTGGCAGAAGGAAGTCTCTGTGTTGATCAGTAAGAGGATCAAGATCTGGCTGATGCCTTGTTTTGAGGGTGAGGTAGCTATGTTGAGGTCTTGCTGTGCTGTACAGACTGCTCACCTGCCTAAGAGACTGCTGTTTTGGAGAAGGTAGGTCCTCACAGGTAAACTGCCCCTAAACTAGGAACTCTGCTTGTCCCCCTGCTGTGAGATCTGCTTATTACTACTGCCAATACAACAACAATAACAACTACTTCTATTACTACTACTATATCTTTAGGTGTTTTCTTCCTTCCCACCCCAATGAGATAGACCTACATGAGCTAAACTCTGATGGAAGATAGGGATTTTGAGGAATAAAGTACCAAAGAATTCATATCAATGCAAAGGTACAGAGATAAGGAATTTAAGATGAACTGTAAACTTAAAGTAAATTGTAATAAATTCATGTCCCTAATGCCCGTTTCCACTGCCACAGGGAAGGTCATTGCATCCAAGGTTGTCCTTTGAAAGAGCATCAGTACCAAAAGCCACTTGATCCTTGCCCTCATTGCCATCAGTCTAGCCAATAAAACTAGACAGTTAGTTGTAACTAACATCTGGACCCTCCTACAAAACCAGCCACCAGCAAGATTCTGTTACCACAGAAACCATCAGTAAGGCCCTTCCCCACCCCACCCCATTTGTGGGGCAGCCTAAGAACTAAATAAACTCCACACCCCAAGGAGGTGATCAGGAAAACCAGACCATCTGTGTCCCAATCCCATGCCTTCCAGCAAAAGCAACCCAGTAAGCTCTGAAAGCCAGCAGCAAGCTGCACAAAAATTTAGGACAGCACAAGACCAGAGCAGAACTACCACGTAAAACAATCTGAGTCACAAAAAAGCAGAAAGGAAATGAGTGGGAAAACAAAAACTAAAGAACTAGGGGAAAAAGTTTAGTTAAAAAGATAATAAAAAGTTATTGTAGTAACAGGGAAGATCAAGGCACACTTAGAAAAGGACCTTCAGTATTCAAGTGGTTATATTTGGAGCCTCAAAAAATGTCATTTGTTCTCAGATCTCAAAAAAATGTTTGGAAGAGCTTAAAAGGAATTTTTAAAAGCGTAACCTAGACCAGAACTAGCCTTTAACCTAAAATTGGATTGGGAAATTAAGGAAGGAAGTACTCAGTTATTGAAAAGAAACCATGGCAAAACCATGGGCAGATCAAGAAAACCTGAGTTTAAATCAAAAAGGAAACCATAACAAGGTGAATGCCACTTTTTTAAAACTAGGAAACATCAGTAGTTATAAATTTAAAACTACTATACCTCTCATTTTGAATATATGCTATAATCTCTGACAGTTGATAACACAATTAAGAGTCACTGAGAGAATAAATAAAACAAATTACAAATAATTAAAATTATTTAAGAGATTCCCCCAAAGAGGAATGGTTTATAATTTGAGAAATATATTCTTACCTGCAGTCCTTATGAGTTCTTTTAGAATCATGGCTTAATGTCACCAGTCATATATATGTAGCAGTTCTAAAAAAAAAAAAAAAAAAAGGAATTAGCATTCAATTCTAAATTGTTTAAATCTATTAAAATATTAACATTTACAAAGCACAAATTTTAAAATGGTTCAAACCACTAATGATACAGTATATTTAAACAGAAAACTGGGATGATAACTTTATTGACTTTGAAAAAAATGAAATATTTTGCAAAAGTAAAGAACTGGCAGGAAAGTAATGACATACCATGGGGAACATCTGAACAAACTGTCTATGAAGAATTCATTTTGTTAAGTGATAACTGATTTAAAGAAAATTCAAAAAATGTTCAAAGGAAAAAATTGTGTAAATTGATAAAAGAAAAATAAATAGCATCCAAGGAACAATACAAAATATTATTAATACAATCAAAAACACAAGTTTTGATGTGCTCAAATACATTGTAATAATCTGAGCTCCTTCCTCGACTTATTCCTTTTGAGTTAATCAGTAAAACATATTATAGTAATACAGCTTCACAAGGTTATTATGTATCGAACAAGTTAGCTTGTGTACAGACAGCACTGTATGAATCTTAAAAGCAACATGGAAGAGAAGCTATTAATAAATCTACTTTTAATATTACAATAAGTACTGATACAACAAGAGTTCATTTGAAATATTCCCCTCTCACTAGAAGCAAGAACAATTGAGAGCAAAATATTGCATGTAGTGTCAAACATGAATATGACTTTTTTTAAATTAAATATGTCCTTAATAATCAAAGAAGGTGAAAATGATCTCACTATGATGGGGTCAAGATATCTTGTAGCCCACTATGACTGATCCAACCAGTATGAGCTCACAGGTTGGGCACAGATAATCTTTATGATTGTACTCATGTATATTAAAAACTGAAGGTTATCCAAACTAACCAATTTATTAATCAAGTCTGATTTTATAAGATAAGCACTTATTGCACTTCACCTTCACTTTTGAAATTAATCATTAGGAAATTCATCTAAATAAATAGGATAATTTAGTTTAACAGAAGAGTTTGTTCTTTATTCCAGAACAAAAGGCATAATAATTCATAGTTTAAAAAAAATCATCATGCATTTCATAACTACATACCTTACAAATAAGAACATTTAAAGCAGGATGTCTATAAATTGAATTTTTCTCATAATGGTTCACCTGTTGTCCACAAGCAGTACAGATCATAGTGTCATAAAGTGTTTCTCCTAAACAAATTAATCATAAATATAGTGTGTTAACAAATAAAATTTAAATTACATAAAACCTTTGAAACTGCATTTTTATATCTCTATCTTTTTGGCAATGTCCTAATTACAAAGATATATGTATTCACATCATTCTACTATCATATATCTATGTAAAATTATGAATAATTGTCATAAATTTCACAAACTAACAAATTTTGGAACTGGAAGATATATCATCATATATTTTCCCCAATTCATTTCTGCCTCATTTGTAAAATGGGCTAGAAAAGGAAACAATAAACTACTCCAGAACTTTGTCAAGAAAGCCCCCAATGTGGTCATCAATAATCAGACACAACTAAAATAACAAAAAAATTAAAATAAAGTGGAAAAAAGGTGAACAGAACAATAATCACAATGAAAGACCAGAAACAAATGAACCATCAGTATCAGAAATAGAAGGCCAGCTGAGGAAGGAAAGTAATTCTAATTAGAATGGAAAATATGGCAGGACTTTAAAAATCAAAAGGATGAGTTTATATTATATGCTAGCGATTTAATTACGTACAGGAATAACAGAGGCAAACCAACTGTGAAGGAAAATTATTGTAACTACAAAGACTTGAATTAGAGTGAGTAGGGAAAAGTATATATAGGTGATTGCTCAATAGCTGCAAACAGATAATTGAAAAGATTATGACAGAAATGAATTATCAAGTTTCTGCATTGTTAAGCTAGATAAAAATGAAAAATAGATGACCACAAGAAAATGGAGAGGTTTAAGAACAAGAGAGGATATGTAAGGAGTTTAAAGACAGGGGCATAATAAGATAATTGTAATGGAACTGCAGACTCCCAAGAAAGAAAAACCCACAGAAGTCATATGATTATCTTCACAGATGCAGGAAAAGACCTTTCCAAAATAAAGGACCCTTTCCTATTAAAAACATTAAAGAGCATAAGAATAAATGGAGTTTGCATTAAAGTGATAAGTAATATTTATAACTATCATCAAGAATTATCTGCAATGGAGATAAACCAATAGCTTTCTCCATACAATTAGAGATGAAGCAAGCCTTCCCGTAATCAAGCACAGCAAAAACACATGATGATTTCTTTTCTAGCCCAGGGCAGCTTAGGGAGAGAGACAGAAAGGTCTGTGGAGCCTCAGGAGGGATCTGGCCACTAGCAAATGACAGGATTGAGAGAAAAGCAGCGTAATGTCCAAGGAAGAGGCAAGACAGAAGAGATCCTGGGAGATCCACGAGCATTTGCTGGGTGGAGGAATGAGTGCCCTCTGACATAGATCACCACATGTCGCCAGATTACAAGAGTTGTGAGCAATGGCTGAGTGTGAAATGTGTGGCTGTGGTCCAAGCAATAATAAGAGGAAGAAAAGTGCAAATGCCATGGGGAGAGAATTCTGGGAAGACAGGAAAGCACTTCAGAAAATCAAATTTCCTTTACAAAGAAAAGACAGACTATTGCCTCAGAGAGGGCAGAGAGTATAGGAAAACAAGTCAAACAATTGTTCTAAGACAATTTGAAAAAATCCCAGGAAAGACTCAACCTCCAAGGACAAGGGAGAATGGAGTTAAATTATCTTAGATAAAAGTGGAAGAAAAGAAGAGCTTTTTGGACAGAAGCAACTACACCCAAGAAAGAACACTGGGAAATGAATGTAAACAGTTTGCATTTTTGTTTTTCTTCCAGGGTTATTTTTACCTTCTGAATCAAATTGCAACAAGAGAACTGTTTGGTTCTGCACACATATATTGTACCTAGGATATACTGCAACATATTTAACATATATAGGATTGCTTGCCATTCCGGGGAGGGGGTGGAGGGAGAGAGGGGAAAAATCGGAACAGAAGTGAGTGCAAGGGATAATATTGTAAAAAAAAAATTACCCTGGCATGGGTTCTGTCAATAAAAAGTTATTATAATAAATAAAATTTTAAAAAAAGAAAAAGAAAAGAAGAGCTTTTTCAGTGTGGAATATTGCTTGAACCTCACTCCCTCTGGAAGTGGATCAGAGAGAATAACAGACTGAGTTGGATATGGGAACCTATTTAGCTCTACAGGTAGAGAGGAGAAAAGGGAAAGAGGGTCAGTGGAGGAGGTGAGCATAAACTACAGGGTGAAAAAAGAGATAAAAGGGTAAAAGAGGGAAAGATAATGTGAAGGGAACTATATAGTAATCATAACTGCAAATATGGAAAGGATAAACCTAAATGCAAAAATGGATTAAAAAATAAGAAATATATTGAAAGCAAAGAGACACACATGGGAAAAGGGGGGGGTAAGAATAAGGGAGGGATCCTTAGGCAAGTCAAGTACTAGCAAGGCCAGGGGGCAGGTAGTAATAAAGTACAGCAGTCAGGAGAGATAGAATATAAGAGATGCACACAAATATAATAATAATGATCAGTAGAATTTATTAAAAGATTCAATGAAAATAGAGAAGAAATCTACATTACATTCCAGCCATATTAATAATGTCTCAGATGTATGAATGTATGTATATACATATTATATGAACATATATCTGTACATATACATATATGTACATAAATATATCCATATTTAATTGCAGTCTGCTTGGCTGAGGGTGCAAGGGAGGAAAGGGGGGAAAGGATAAAGTAAAAAGTGCATAACAGAGAAAAAAAGAAAATGTAAAAAGAAGCAAAAACAGTTATCAATACAATGTCCTCTAATATTATATAGACTTTCTTGAAATGGAATTTATTGTTACATATTTTGAACCCTCCCTTACATTCTGACATGCACATGACATTTTTTCTTTTTATCTTCTTTTTAATATTTAAGTTTTAACATATATGTTAACGTATTTAACATGTATAATATTTAAGTTTTAACATATACTTTAACATATTTAACATGTATGCTTTAGCTGCCAGCTAAAGGAGGGGATGGGGGAAGGAGGGGAAAATTTGGAACAAAAGGTTTTGCAAGGGTCAATGTTGGAAAACTTACCCATACATATGTTTTGTAGATAGAAAGCTTTAATAAAAAAATAAAAAATAAAATTTAAGTTTTAAACAAAAACTTTTTCTTTAAAGAAAGGCTTGGGCTAAACTCAGTACAAGGGATCAAGTCTAAAAAAATCAAACTGTGTAGGGAGAGATAAAAAAGAGCAATTATTTCATTCAAATGAGAAACAAAAGGACAAACTGATAAGCTGGGGGAATCAGATAGTGCAGGAACCTCACTGTTTTTACCAGAATGGAAAGAAGTCTTAGAGGGGACAAGGAGTAGGAGGGCAAGGTGGCAGGAAGAAGTAAAACAGCAATGAGAAGAGAGAGGGCAAATAGGGTGAGGAGGAGAGTGGGGGAAATAGGAAGGAGGAAAATATACAAGTATTAATTTCCTCATAAGGCAGAAATAGAGAAGAGACTGAAAGTTAAAGTCAACAGCTTGTTACTTTCAACCAAAATGAGACGTGTGTGTGTACATAATACCTATCATATAAAATTAGATACACACAGATAAAATAAAGGGCAGGAGCAGAACTTATTATTTAAAACAGCTGAAGTTTCAATCATTATTTTTCAATATGTTTTCCAAAGGAAGAAAGAAAATCTCACAGACAGCAGGGTCACAGAGTTTCAGACACAACTGAACAGCAAATTAAGAAAAGGGAGAAAGCAAAGGAATTAACAAAAGGGATCAACAAGAAAGTAAAGGTGAATTCCAAACAGCAGGAGCCAAAACTAACAAAAACTAAAACAAAAACTAGCAAAAACTAACAAAAACACTTCATCATCATTGTAGCAAGTCTATTGTTAGTTCAGAATGAAGCAAGCTTCCAATGAAAAAGAAATTAGCCTCTTTCTAATCACAAACGATCCTGAAATAATTCATGGTGACCAAAATTTGACTATATTTGCTTGTAATAAAGAGCTGCAGCCTTTGAGAAAGATAGCAAAGCAATCTGATCACAATGTTGTATGAAACATATCGAAAGAAAGTCAAACTCAAGAGCCCTTGTCAGGCTGATTATTTCCTGACAGAACACTAGTACTAGTATTAGTTGCTAGTACTATTATTATTAGTAGTAGTAGTACTATTGCTAGTACTGTATTGCTAACACCAAGTTGCTTGTATTAAAGCAAATAAGAAGTAGGCCACAAATAAGGGTTTTAGGAACATTCTAAAATTACAGCTATAAAAGTGGTAGGTATTTGACATGGAAAATTTTAAGGAAGTATTTTGGGAGCTAAGGAAGAAGAATATTAAAGTATTAAGATATTCAAATAAAGGTAGATTGTAAGTTACTTGCCCTTTAGACTATGATTTTTTTTGAGAGAAAAGGATTCTGTTTTACCTTTCTTTGCATTCTTAGTGCTTAGCATAACACCTGGTAAATAATAGGTGCTTAATGAATGTTATTGATTGACAGTTTGTTTTAGCTTTTATTATACAGCTTCTTAAGTCCAATAGTTTTTATCCTTCCTTGATTCTCAAAATTTTTTGGCACTTGATTGCTCCCTTTTTCTAATTATTTCCTCATTTTTGCCTGTCACATTATTTTGTCATCATTCTCCTATTCCTAATTGTTTTATTATCTTTCAAGATGTTTCCCCTCTCTCTGACTAGTATTACCTCTATTTTGCTCATTGGTCATTTCCATAAGTACTTTATTCTCCACGTTCCTGTCCTTTTTTCCTCATAGTAATGGACATCTGAGACCTGAGGCTCCATTGGCAAAGGCCCCATTCCCGAATGTCACCATGTCTATCCTGGACACCACCCCACTTGTTCTGGCCACCAAACCCCGACCCCCCAAACCCAGGGAATAACATTGACCTGACTACTACTAGTTTGCTTGCTAAAAAAGACCTCTCACCCAGGGTCTTAATACCTCCAGCACAGGCACAGGAATTGTCACTCCATTTTTATCTCCATCACAGGAACAATATACTTTTCCTCCATTCTTTATGGTTATAGAAAGAGTTCAATTTCTTTTTCAGTGTTCTTTCCAATTACAATATTGTAGTCTCTTTGTATTAGTGCATATCTTTCAATGAATTTTGACATTCTTTAGAAAATTTTTATAAAATACCTTTTGAAATTAGTTTTCAACTAAAATACTTACCAATATATCTTCTGAAAGTTTCAGTTTTCATTTTACTTTTGTGGCTAACTTCAGGCTCTTGAAAATTATCTTTGTTTTCCTCCTGCATTGGTTCTGGTTGCACAACCTCATTACTTACAATTTAATTATAATCATTATGCAAATGATGTGAGAACATTGGATTCACACTGAATATCAGAATTAAAAACAAGACTTTAACAGCCATTGGATAAAACAAAATGACAAGTTTGTTCCAAGATGCTTAGGGACTTCATCACAACCTCTTATTTGCAATCTGGAAGTTTCCAAAACCAGAACTGTGATATTCAAAATGAAATTCTTGAGAAAAAACCCACAGGAGGAAGGTGGAACATTAATATTCTGTCTTTATTCTTCTTCCCAAACTAAAACCTCAGAGGGAAAAAAAATCCAAAGATTTAGAATTTCCCACGTCCTTTTAGAACCTTAAGCTTTATTCTCCAAGACCAGAGCTTCAGAGCACTGATAACAAAAATAGAAAATCAAGTCCCTGATCTCAAGAAGCTCTCATTCTCATCAGCCACAGCAACAAAGGTGCCTGTATCTAGAAATCAGAGAGTCATTTAGCTTCTGTCTGCCTCAGTTTCCTCATGTGTAAAATAGGAGTAATACCAGACAGCTGATGTGGGCCTGAAAAAATGTAACAGTTACAGTGTGCTTTTCATACATGGGTAGGGGTGCCAACTGTATATTGGTGAAAATTAAAGCCTTTAGTGCAGAATAATCATCAAGAGAAATGAAAGACCCCAAGGCCAAGAAGCAGATATGCAATATGAATAATAAGCAAGCAAAAATAAATAAATAAAAGAGACTGAGGAACACAGAGAGGTAGGAAAATGAGTCCAAAAAAAGAGGAGATGCTATAACATGAGTAAGAAGTGCAGCATAGAGATAAATATAGGAATAAAACTGAGGTAGAGGTTAGAAGGATAACTATTAGATTTGGCAGCTCAAGTGTCCCTGGACACTTTGGTAAGAGTATTTAGATATCTAGGTCTACAACTGCAGGAAAATAAGGCAAAACCTGAATAAACTAAAAAAAAACTTGAGAAAGGGAGATGAGCAGGAAGTGTGGTGCTCCTCTCTGTTGAGGTAAGTTGAAAGCTCACCTATATGGCTGACGCATCCCAAGGTCAGTGTTTAGTTTACCAATGGGTAGAAAATCCATGACATGGCAAAAAAGGCAAAAATTCAACCCTGAAAGAAGAACTCTCACTTCCCCAAGATAAAAGCCAGCAACTTTTAACTTTAAATAAAAGATAAAAATCATCTTTAATTCAAGTAACTTCCAATTAGTATGGGTAATGAACTCTCTGATGTAGTTGGTTGTATTATTTGAATTCACACTGAATATTTTCACTGGGCTAGAATCAATTACCATATTTTATATAATTATAATTTAAAATAGAGTGAATTTAGATATATGCAACCACTATGGGGGCTTCATTAGTCATATTAATGGGGATTTAGCTGTATCTTTATTCAGGGATTCTTAATCTTTTTCATGTGTCCTGGATGCTTCTGGAAGTCTGATGAAGCCAATGGAATAATATCTTTAAATGCATAAAATAAAAAAAATTAGGAACAAAAGGGATACTGATTGTATTGAAATGTGGCTATTAAAATATTAAAAAGATTTAAAAAATAAAAATCATCTTTAAAAAAAAACCTCTGTATTTCAAAGCCATTTCAAACATTACTAATTTGCAAGGTAGTAGAAATTAAGGGCCTACATATCAAAGAGGTTATAAATGACAAATAATGACAAATGATCTTGAGTAAGCCATGTTATTTTTTCATACTTGTTTTCTAATCTATACCAAAGTGGAATTTAGATAAATTCTAAAGTCCCATCTGGCTATGAATCTAGTTCTTCTATCATTAAAATTTTATGAAAATGAAAATTAGTTTTATAAAACTAAAACCCAATTTTCTATCCATAACTAGAAATGTTAACTTTCAAATATGTTAAGATCCAACATACCTTCCCTGAAGGATTTTAGTCACAAGAATATCTGAATTTTCATCTGATTGAAATTGATTCATACACTCATTCATAATCTGTCCATCATCAGAGTCAATATGTTCTTTCCTAAAAAAAAAAATTAAAACCTATATTATACTTAAGCCCATTGAAAGTTTTCAGAAAATTGGCTTTCTAGGTGAGAGTTAGTAAAGTTGATATGGAAATGTTTTCTTTTTCTTTTTTTTTTATTTAATAGCCTTTTATTTACAGGATATATGCATGGGTAACTTTATAGCATTAACAAGTGCCAAACCTCTTGTTCCAATTTTTCCCCTCTTACCCCCCCCACCCCCTCCACCAGATGGCAGGATGACCAGTAGATGCTAAGTACATTAAAATATAAATTAGATACATGATAAGTATACATGACCAAAACGTTATTTTGCTGTACAAAAAGAATCAGACTCTGAAATATTGTACAATTAGCTTGTGAAGGAAATCAAAATGCAGGTGGGCAAAAATATAGGGATTGGGAATTCAATGTAATGGTTTTAGTCATCTCTCAGAGTTCTTTCTCTGGGCATAGCTGGTTCAGTTCATTACTGCTCCATTAGAAATGATTTGGTTGATCTCGTTGCTGAGGATGGCCTGGTCCATCAGAACTGGTCATCATATAGTATTGTTGTTGAAGTATATAATGATCTCCTGGTCCTGCTCATTTCACTCAGCATTAGTTCGTGTCAGGCCTTTCTGAAATCATCCTGTTGGTCATTTCTTACAGAATAGTAATATTCCATAATATTGATATACCACAATTTATTCAGCCATTCTCCAACTGATGGACATCCATTCAGTTTCCAGTTTTTAGCCACTACAAAAAGGGCTGCCACAAACATTCGTGCACATACAGGTCCCTTTCCCTTCTTTATAATCTCTTTGGGATATAATCCCAGTAGTAACACTGATGGATCAAAGGGTATGCACAGTTTGATAACTTCTTGAGCATAGTTCTAAACTACTCTCCAAAATGGTTGGATTCGTTCACAACTCCACCAACAATGCATCAATGTCCCAGTTTCCCGCATCCCTCGAACAATCATCATTATTTTTCCTGTCATCTTAGCCAATCTGACAGGTGTGTGTAGTGGTATCTTAGAGTTGTCTTAATTTGCATTTCTCTGATTAATAATGACTTGGAGCATCTTTTCATATGACTAGAAATAGTTTCAATTTCTTCATCTGAGAATTGTCTGTTCATATCCTTTGACCATTTTTCAATTGGAGAATGGCTTGATTTTTTATAAATTAGAGTTAATTCTCTATATATTTTGGAAATGAGGCCTTTATCAGAACCTTTGACTGTAAAAATATTTTCGCAGTTTATTGCTTCCCTTCTAATCTTGTCTGCATTAGTTTTGTTTGTACAAAAACTTTTCAGTTTGGTATAATCGAAATTTTCTATTTTGTGATCGGTATTGATCTCTAGTTCTTCTTTGGTCATAAAGACCTTCCCCTTCCACAGGTCTAAGAGGTAAACTGTGCTGTGTTCCTCTAATTTATTAATAATTTCAGTCTTTATGCCTAGGTCATGAACCCATTTTGACCTTATCTTGGTGTACGGTGTTAAGTGTGGATCAATGCCTAGTTTCTGCCATATCAGTTTCCAATTTTCCCAGCAATTTTTGTCAAACAGTAAGTTCTTATCCCAAAAGCTGGGGTCTTTGGGTTTGTCAAAATCTAGGTTGCTATAGTTGTTGACTGTTTTGTCCCTTGAACCTAACGTATTCCACTGATCAACTAATCTATTCCTTAGCCAATACCAAATTGTTTTGGTAACTGCTGCTCTATAATATAATTTTAGATCTGGTACAGCTAAGCCACCTTCATTTGATTTTTTTTTTCATTAATTCCTTGAAATTCTTGACCTTTTGTTTTTCCATTTGAATTTTGTTGTTATTTTTTCTAGGTCATTAAAATAGTTTTTTGGGAGTCTGATTGGTATAGAGCTAGATAAATAGACTAATTTAGGTAATATTGTCATCTTTATTATATTTGCTCGCCCTATTCAAGAGCATTTAATATTTTACCAATTAGTTAGATCAGACTGAATTTGTGTGAAAAGTGGTCTGTAATTTTGCTCATAAAGTTTCTGATTTTCCCTTGGCAGATAGATTCCTAAATATTTTATATTATCAGTAGTTACTTTAAATGGAATTTCTCTTTGTAACTCTGACTGTTGGATTTTGTTAGTGATATATAAGAATGCTGATGACTTATGTGGGTTTATTTTATAACCAGCAACTTTGCTAAAGTTGTGGATTATTTCTAATAACTTTTTAGTAGAATTTATGGGGTTCTCTAAGTATACCATCATGTCATTGGCAAAGAGTGATAATTTGGTTTCCTCATTGCCTATTCTTATTCCTTTAATCTCTTTCTCAGCTCTTATTACTTAAAGCTAGCATTTCTAATACAATATTAAATAGTAACGGTGATAGTGGGTAACCTTGTTTCACTCCAGATCTTATTGGGAATGGTTGCAGTTTGTCTCCATTACATATGAGGCTTACTGATGGTTTTAAATAGATGCTGCTGATTATTTTAAGGAAAAGTCCATTTATTCCTATACTCTCAAGTGTTTTTTAATAGGAATGGATGTTGGATTTTGTCAAATGCTTTTTCTGCATCTATTGAGATGATCATATGGTTTTGTTAATTTGGTTATTAACATGGCCAATTATATTGATAGTTTTCCTAATATTGAACCAGCCCTGCATTCCTGGTATAAATCCTACTTGATCATAGTGTATTATCCTGGAGATGATTTTCTAGTCTTTTGCTAATATCTTATTTAAGATTTTAGCATCAATATTCATTAGGGAGATTGGTCTATAATTTTCTTTCTCTGTTTTCAACCTACCTGGTTTAGGTATCAGTACCATGTCTGTGTCCTAGAAGGAATTTGGTAGGACTCCTTCATTCCCTATTTTATCAAATAGTTTATATAGCACTGGGGCCAATTGTTCTTTAAATGTTTGGTGGTAGAATTCACATGTAAATCCATCTGGTCCTGGGGATTTTTTCAATGTTCATAATTTTATACACAACTCGGTACTAACTTGCCTCAGTTCATACCTTGAATCTTTCGCAAATATATAGAAGGAGAAATAACAGAAGACAGAGATATAAAGACAGCAGGGTAAGGTAAGAAGCATATGAAAGACAGAAGAGTGGTAGGTTATGATGGGTTTTTGAATGGCCAAGCATTTTGTAGCTGGTTTTGCCACTGCAGTTTATGGGTATGGGGTGGGGGGTGGGGGAGCTAAGGAACAGCAAATGACATCATTGAAATGGTGTTTTAGGAAAATCACTGTAGTGATTGAAAGGTTACTAGAGTGGACTGGGAAAAACTTAAGTCAGGATATTGCCATAGTCTAGGTGTGAAATTATAACCAGGGCCTGTACGAGGTGGGGAGAAAGGGAATATTTGAGAGGGGTTAAGACGATAAAATCAATACGCTGGGACAACAACTTGGATATGGAGGATAAGAGACACTGAAAAGTTCAGAATGACTCCTAGGCTGTAAGCCTGAGGGACTAGAAAGATGGTGGATATCCTTGTCAGAAATAGGGAAGATAAGAAAAATAATCTTAAACATACTAGGCTTAAGATGTCTCCTTCTAATGCAGTTCTAGATGTTTGAAAGGCAGGTGGAGGTAGAAAGTGAGTTTGCATTTTTGTCAAATTATAGAATCTATTGTCAGGAAACATGTTTTTGCTGAGTGCCTGAGCTGTTCCCATTATTTGCCCTTTTCTTTTGTCCATTTCCCAGTCTCTTCCCTATTTCAACTAGACTGGTGCAGGGGAAGCAAATCTATTAACAAAATAAGTGCAAGGACCCTAAATATCTCATCTAGTATTTCTTGGGTCAAAGGAGTTTTCAGATCTCCACCCCTCCCCTTTTCTCTCTCTCTTGTCTATTAATCTTTGTTTCCTTATTATGAAATTATTAAATATTAATTTTAATATTACTCTGTAGGATTGTCAAAATATCCTATCTTATCATCTAAAAAAGTTCCTTCTTTGCCCATGTTTATTTTTATCTTCAGCTTACTAATTTGGCTAATATGGTTTCATTTCTACAACAAACAGCTGAATTATAGCACTGACAACAAGCATTTTTGCTTTAACCTATGTTTTCTTTAAAAAAAAAACTTTAAAAAAATTTATTTTGTATATATTTTCTCTCATATTTATAATTTATTCATCATGATTCTCAAATACACAAACATACTCCTAAGTGGCTATTCTTTCATTCAGTAATTAAATCATTATATAATTTATTTAAAAAACCAGATTAAAAAAAAAGAGAAACAGAAAAGAAATACAAAACAAAATAAAACAAAAAAGAACACAGTCATGGGCCCAGCGGAATATCAGGGGGGATTCAAAACATATTCAAAAAATTATCAGTTCAAGAAAGTTTTATATATATATATATATATATATATATATATATATACATATGCATATACACACATATGTATATGTATATATACATATATGCATATATACACATATACATATATATGTATGTATATATTAGTTGAAGAAATATTTATGAGTGTCCATCAAAAGATGGACATTTCCTTGTAAATTGTTATTTTGTTCTCTGCTGTGCGCCTTGTTTACTTTATTCTTTTTTCCTTTTCATTTCTCCCATTACCCACAAGCAGGGTATAATTAGGAAAGGCTATATTTGTGCTTATACACTTTATTAAATTAAATAGTTAATGGTGAACTTAAGTCAATAAACACTGTTATACACAGAAAACACAAGTAAATGAGGAAACAAGAATTTTTATTACATATTGTATATTGTCTTAATAGTAACTAAGCATTAGTCATATAGTCTCTCAGTTGGTTACATATCAGAAAAGGCCACTTTTCTTTTTTTTTTTTTTTTTTTTGGCTGTGGCCAAAGAATTAAGAATCAAAAATACACAACTAATGATTAAAATCCACTTTCCCTTGCCTAAGCCGTTTATTTTAGATTCAAAAAAATTTTTACTATAGATACTGAAATGATAGCATTTAAAAAAATATTTAGAATTCTTTTACAGTCGGAGAAATAGTACTTACCTCACCACTGGGAATGTCCATTGAAAAAGATCAATATATTGTGCCTCAGATTTTATCTGGATAAAGATGTAAGATCAAAATAAATTGATTCACATTATCAAAACTACAGAAACTGAAAATATAAATGTAACAAATACTATTTATGGAGAATCATATGAAATGAAGTTTTCAATTTCCAGAAAGATACATACTAAAATGAGGCCGAATCTAACTGGGAAAAGACCGAAAATAACGCACTGCAAATAAAAGAAAAATTCTTCAGAAAAACATTAAAAGAACTTATGGATACTAATTAATTAAAGCAAAGGACAAGAACTGGAAAAAAACCAAACAAACCATGTTTTTAAAAAGAAAAATAAATACCTCAGGATCTGGACCTAATTGGACTGTTGTACTTTTTTTTTTTTTTTTTTTTTTTTTTTTTTTTTTTTTTTAAATAAAAGGGATCTATTTACTGAGCAACTGGAACGACCGAAGATGATTGGACAACAAGTTTGTCAATCAACGAGAAGAAATCGAAACCAATCTGTCTTTTGATTCTCCAAGCCACATGGACAGTGTAGGATTGGGCATTACCATAGAAACTGAGTCCCGCTTCCTCTGTGCTCTTCTCACTCTGTCTTTTTTTTCTCTCTCTCTGATTCCCTCATATTTTCCTTTAGGACATCTCTCATTATCTTCTCTCCCTTTCCTGTCTCTTACCTTCTTTCTTTTTTTTCCTCCTTTTTTCCTTTTGCCATTATGCTACTGTGGCATTTTCAAAATTTAGTCAAAATCATTGATGAATATGGAATTGCACTATTTAACACTTGTCAGATTATTTCCTATCTAGGGAGGACAGAGAGGGGGAGGAAAGTAGAAAACTTTGGAGCACAAGGTTTTGCAAAGGTGCAGATTGAATACTAACATTGTATATGCTTTTTAAAAAATACTATAATAATAAAATGGAAGTTAATTTTTTTAAATTGTGGCTTTTTATTTAAAAGTTATATGCATGGGTAATTTTTCAACATTGACACTTGCAAAACTTTCTGTTCCAACTTTTCCCCTCCTTCCCTCCACCTGCTCCCCCAGATGGCAGGTAGTCCGATATACATGTTAAATACGTTAAAATATATGTTAAATCCAATATGTATACATGTTTACACAGTTATCTTGCTGCTCAAGAAAGATTGGATCTAGAAAGAAAGTTTAAAAAAAAAACATGAGAAGGAAAACAAAAATGAAAGCAAACAATAACAGAGTGAAAATGCAATGTTGTGGTCGACACTCATTTCCCATAGTTCTCTCTCTGGGTGTACCTGGTTCAATTCATTACTGCTCTACTCGAACTGATTTGGTTCATCTCATTGTTGAAGAGAGCCAGGTCCATCAGAATTGATCATCATATAGTCTTGTTACTGAAGTGTATAATGATCTCCTGGTTCTGCTCATTTCACTTACCATCAGTTCATGTAAGTCTCTTCAGGACTTTCTGAAATTATCCTGTTGGTCATTTCTTACAGAACAGTAATATTCCATAATATTCATATACCACAATTTATTCAGCCATTCTCCAACTGATGGACATCCATTCAGTTTCCAGTTTTTAGCCACTACAAAAGGACTGCCACAAAATTTGTGCACATCAGGTCCCTTTCCCTTCTTTATAATCTCTTTGGGATATAATCCAGTAGTAACACTGCTGGATCAAAGGGTATGCACAGTTTGATAATTTTTGAGCATAGTTCCAAACTACTCTCAAAATGGTTGGATACGTTCACAACTCCACCAACAATGCATCAATGTCCCAGTTTTCCACATCCCCTCCAACAATCATCATTATTTTTCCTGTCATCTTAGCCAATCTGACAGGTGTGTAGTAGTATCTTAGAGTTGTCTTAATTTCCATTTCTCTGATTAATAATGACTTGGAGCATCTCTTCCTATGACTAGAAATACTTTCAATTTCTTCATCTGAGAATTGTCTGTTCATATCCTTGACCATTTTCAGTTGGAGAATGGCTTGATTTTTATAAATTAGAGTTAATTCTCTATATATTTTCCAAATGAGGCCTTTATCAGAACCTTTGACTGTAAAATATTTTCCAGTTTATTGCTTCCCTTCTAATTTTGTCTCATTAGTTTTGTTTTTACAAAAACTTTTTCATTTTAGGTATAGTCGAAATTTTCTATTTTGTGATCAGTAATGATCTCTGGTCCTTCTTTGGTCATAAAGTCCTTCCCCTTCACAGGTCTGAGAGGTAAACTATCCTGTGTTCCTCTAATTTATTAATAATTTCATTCTTTATGCCTAGGTCATGAATCCATTTTGACCTTATCTTGGTGTATGGTGTTAAGTGTGGATCAATGCCTAGTTTCTGCATATTAGTTTCCAATTTTCCAGCAATTTTTGTCAAACAGTAAGTTCTTATCCCAAAAGCTGGGGTCTTTGGGTTTATAAAGACTAGAGTTGCTTATATTTGTTGACTGTTTTATCCCTTGAACCATCTATTCCATGATCAACTAATCTATTCCTTAGCCAATACCAAATAGTTTTGGTAACTGCTGCTCTATAATATAATTTTAGATCTGGTACAAGCTAAGCCACCATCATTTGATTTTTTCATTAATTCCCTTGAAATTCTTGACCTTTTGTTTTCCATATGAACTTTGTTGTTATTTTTTCTAGGTCATTAAATTAGTTTTGGGGTCTGATTGGTATAGAGGCTAAATAAATAGACTAATTTAGGTAATATTGTCATCTTTATATAGTTCTCCCTATCCAAGAGCATTTAATATCTTTCCAATTGGTTAGATCAGACTGAATTTGTGGAAAAGTGGTCTGTAATTTGCTCATAAAGTTTCTGATTTTCCTTGGCGGGGTTCTAAATATTTTATATTATCAGTAGTTACTTTAAATGGTGTTACTTTAAAAAAACTAAAATTTCTCTTTGTAACTCTGACTGTTGGTTTTGTTAGTGATATAAAGAATGCTGATGACTTATGGGGTTTATTTTATAACCAAAACTTTGCTAAAGTTGGGATTTTTCTAATAACTTTTAGTAGAATCTCGGGTTCTCTAAGTATACCATCATGTCATAAAAGAGTGATAATTTGGTTTCCTCATTGCCTATTCTTATTCCTTTAATCTCTTTCTATCTTTTGCCAAAGCTAGCATTTCTAATACAATATTAAATGTAACGGTGATATGGGAACCTTGTTTCCTAGATCTTTTAGAATGGTTGCAGTTTGTCTCCATTCATATGATGCTTGCTGATGGTTTTTAAATAGAGGCTGCTGATTATTTTAAGGAAAAGTCCATTTTTCCTATACTCTCAAGTGTTTTTAATAAATGGATGTTGGATTTTTTAAATGCTTTTTCTGCATCTATTGAGACATCATATGGTTTTTTAATTTGGTTGTTAATATGAATTATATTGATAGTTTTCCTAATATTGAACCACCCTGCATTCCTGGTTAAATCCTACTTGATCATGTTATTATCCCAGAGATGATTTTCTGTTCTTTTTTGCTAATATCTTTTTAAGTTTTGCATCAATATTCATTAGGGAATTGGTCTATAATTTTCTTTCTCTGTTTTCAACCTTGGTTTGGGTATCATCCATGTCTGTGTCATAGAAGGAATTTGGTGGACTCCCACCCTATTTTATCAAAAATTTATAAGCATTGGGGCCAATTGTTCTTTAAATTTTTGGTAAAATTCAATTAAATATCTGGTCCTGGGGATTTTTCTTGGGAGTTGTTTAATGCCTATTCTATTTCTTTTTTTCTGAAATGGGACTATTCAACAATTTACTTCCTCCTCTGTTAGTCAGGGAAGTCTATATTTTTTGGAGGTATATCCATTCCAAGATTATCAAATTTTTGGCTAAAGTTGAGCAAAATAACTCCTTATTACTCTTTTTTCCTCTTCATTGGTGGAAAGTTCTCCTTTTTCATTTTTAGACACTAATTTCATTTCCTCCCTCCTTTTTCTAATCAGATTTACCAAAGGTTTACATTTTTGGCTTTTCATAGAACCAACTCTTGTTTTATTAATTAGTTCAATGTTTTTTACTTTCAATATTTTAATTTCTCCTTTTAATTTTAAATTTCAAAATTTAGTATTTGATTGGGTTTTTAATTTGGTCTTTTTTTAGTTTTTTTTGTTAAGCCCTTCATTAATCTTTTCTTTCTCTGTTTTATTCGTGCCTCTAAGGATTAAAATTCCCTTTACTACTGCTTTGGCTGCATCCCCAAAATTTTGGTATGATGTCTCATCATTTCATTATCTTAGTGATTTAGTATTATAATTTGCTGTTCCCAATCATTCTTTAAGATAGTTGTTTAGTTTCCAATTCTTTTGGTCTATTTACTAACTTTTTGTTGAATGTAGTTTTTATTGCATCATGATCTGAAAAGAAAGCATTTACTATTTCTGCTTTCTTGCATTTAATTTTGACGTCTTTATGTCCTAATATATGGTCAGTTTTTGAATAGGTTCCATGAACTGCTGAGAAGAAAATATATTCCTTTCTATCTCCATTCAATTTTCTCCAAAGATCTAACATGCCTAATTTTTCTAATATTCTATTTACTTCTTTAATTTCTTTCTTATTTGTTTTGTGGTTTGATTTGTCTAATTCTGAGAGTGCAAGGTTGAGATCTCCCACTATTACAGTTTTGTTGTCTATTTCTTTATGTATACCCAAAAGAGAAATACAGTTCTCAAGAGTTCTTTTTACCTTTTTATGCTTCTCTTGAGTCCTATATTTGGTGGTCAATTTTTTTGTTTAGCTGTGTTTTTTTCATTGGAAATAAATGGAATTCACCTGTTTCATTGAATGTCCATCTTCTTCCCTGGAAGAAAATGCACAGTTTAGCTGAGTAATATATTCTTGGCTGCATTCCAAGTTCCTTTGCCTTTCAGAATATCAGATTCCAGGCCCTTAGATCCTTTAATGTGGACACTGCTGGATCCTGAGTAATTCTTATTGTGGCTCCTCAATATTTGAATTGTTTTTTTTCCTGACTGCTTGTAGTATTTTTAGCTTGGTCCAATAGTCTGGAGTTTGGCCACAGTGTTCCTTGGAGTTTTAATTTTGGGTCCTCTTTTAGCAGGTGTTCAATGAATTCTTTCAATGGCTATTTTACCTTCTGATTCTATGAGATCTGGGCAGTTCTTTTTGATGATTACCTGAAAAATAGTGGCTAGGCTCTTTTTTTCATCATGATTTTCATGGAGTCTAATAATCCTTAGATTATCTCTCCTAGATCTATTTCCCAGGTCTGTTGTTTTCCCAAGTAGATATTTAACTTTCTTTTTCAATTTTTTTCATTTTTTTTTTATTTTGGTTGACTGCTTCTTGATGTCTCATTGAATCATTCATTTCCATTTGTTCAGTTCTGATTTTTAATGAATTATTTTCTTCATTTACTTTTTTAAATTTCTTTTTGTATTTGTGCAATTGAGTTTTTAAATGAGATGTTTTGTTCTATGGAAATTTTTTTTCATTTCACCAATTTTTTAAGGAGTTATTTTCTTTTTCCAATTCACAAATTCTGTTTTTCAGGGAGTTGTTCTCTTTTTCTACGCTATTTCTTAATGATTTATATGCCTTATCCAGACCTTCTTAGAAGGTTTTCTTTTCCTTCCCCCATTCTTCTTCTAGCTCTCTTTTAAGATTCTTTTAAATTTCTTCTATGAGAGCCTTGTATGGTGGGGCCAGGTCATATTCCCCTTTGAGGCTCCATCTGGAGACAATCTACTATTAGTCTCCTCAGGGTTTGAAATCTGCTCTCTTTCACTATAGAAGCTATGTATATTTAGAGACCAATTTGCCTTTTTACTCCTTAAAAAAATGCTGTGGTCTGCTTTTGGGGCAATAGAAAGTGGCAGCAAGCTGAGTCACTCCTGATGCTTGGTGGGTGTGACCAGGCCCAGGAAACTCTGGTGCTTTGGGGTACACTCTTTACTCCCTATGTTTATGTTGGAAATTTTACAACTTCTCTGCTGATCTACTGTCCTGTAACCAGAGCAGAATAGCCAACACTGCGATAGAGTCCTCTCTGTAGATTCTCTGATCTGTGGAGACCACCCACGGTCTGTTCAGCCTATGCTGGCTTCCATGCTCTGCCTACTTATTTACCTGTACCTGAACTAGACTCCTCCCATGCCCACGCCTGACCAAAAATAGACTTTTTCTCATAATCTTTGAGATTATATGCTGTTGGTTAGGTGTTGTACTCCCAATATTCCTGAGTTGTGAGAGTCCAGTACTAAGTCAGAGGCTGGATTTCATAAATAGTTTGAAGGTAGTAGGGGAGCTCAGAAAGAAAAGTGTTTCTCTCTGTCATCTTGGCTATGTCCCCCGCAATGAAGTCTATTTTTAAAAAATCATTATTGAACCATCACTCCAAATATTCAAATAATTGCTGAACTTATTTCCATATTATTTTTCCTTCACCAACACAGCTGACTCATACAGTATATTCATACTTCCTTCATATTGACATCTTCAAAAGCTGCCAAGTTATCTTTTTCTATGCCAAGACCAATTATCTTCTATCATACCCATTACCAAAAAGTTATATTATCTTACTACTCTACTGATAGGAACATTTTGAAAGATTTTCACAACCTCAATTAGGTATGGTTTATAATTATTAATTTTAGTCATGTGATACCGTGAAGACATGTAAGGGTTTCTTGGAAAGTTGCTGGAGTAGTTTTTCATTTCATTCTCCAATTCATTCTACAAATGAGGCAAGTGAAGAAAAATTCATGCACAGGACAATTCAACAAATACTAATGTAACATTCTTACAAATTTTTACGCTTTATGTAAAATTTCCTGTCCTAAAATCTTTCAACATATGTAAAAAAAGTTATTTGGTATCTAAAAATTCCAGTATCCAATTAAAGTTTAACTAAAGCATGTTTGTCTGTCTGGAGTGAGAGAAAAGAAATTGCCAAAAGAATCAATAGTAGTAACAGTAGAAGAGTGATAGTGGCAGTAATGGTAGTAGCAGTAGTGCCAGTGCTGATTGTGGTGCTGGTGCTAGTGGTTACAGTGGTGCTGATGGTAGAGGTGGTGGAGGTGGTGGTGGAGGTGGAGGTGGTGATGGTGGTGGAGGTGGTGCAGGAGGAAGAGGTGGTGGTGGTGGAGGAGAAAGAGGAAGTGGTAGTGGTGGTGGTGGTGAAGGAAAAGGAGGTGGTAGAAAAGGAGGAGGTGGGGGGGTGGGGCAGGAGGTAGTGATGGTGGTGGTGGTGGATAAGGGGGGGTGGTGGTGATGATGGAGGAGGGGGTGGTGGTGGTCATGGCATTGGCAGTGGAGGGGGTGGTGGTGGTGCAAGAGGTGGTGGTTGTAGAGGTGGTGGTGGTGGAGGTGCAGGAGGAGAAGGAGGTGGTGGTGGTAGTGGTGGTGGTGAAGGTGGTAGTGGAGGAGGAGGAGGTGGTGGTGGTGCAGACGTGGTGGTGGAGGTGAAGGTGGTGATAGTGGTGAAGGTGGTGGTGGTGGTGGTGCTGGTGCTGGGGGTGATGATGGTGGTGGTGGTGGGAGGAGGAAGGGGTGGTTGTGGTAGTGATGGCATTGGTGGTGGAGGAAGGGGTGGTTGTGGTAGTGATGGCATTGGTGGTGGAGGAGGTGGTGGTTGTAAATGCGGTGGTGGTCAAGGAGGTGGTGGTGGTGGTGGAGGAAGAGGAAGGGGTGGTGGAAGAGGAGAAAATGGTGGTGGTGGTGGTGGTGGTGGTGGTGGTGCAGAATGTGGTGGTTGTAGAGGTGGTGGTGGAGGTGAAGGTGGTGGGGTGATGGTGCTGGTGATGGTGGAGGGGGTGAGGGTGGTGGTGGTGGAGGGAGTGGCTATGGTGCAGGAGGTGGTAGTGACCCTCCTCCTCTACCCCGAACACCACCACCTCCACCACCATCATCAGTGATGTCATTCTCTGTTCCTTAGCTCCCCACCCCCCACCCCATATCAATAAACTCCAGCGGCAAGACCAACTACAAAATGCTTGGCCATCCAAAACCCATCACCCTCTATAATACAGTTACACTGGCCTCCCGGCCATTCTCTGAACAAGACCCTTTTTCTCAGGCTATTCCAAATTTTCCCCATTCCTGCAATGCCCTCCTTACTCATTTCTAGCCACTGATTCTATTCCTTTAAGTCTGAACTAAAATCCTGCCTTCTCAGGAACCTTCCTTAGTCCCTCATAATCCCATTGTCTCCCTTTGGGAACTTTTCCCATGTATCCAGCATATAGCTTTTTTATTATATTTATTATTTTTTCTTATTATCTTGCTATTAGCTTGTCAGCTTCTTGAGTACAGGGACCATCTTTTTGCCTCTTTCTATCTCCTGTGCTTATCTCAATACAATTGAAAAGTCTGTTCTGTAATTTAGTGAAGTAAACTCAGGGATCCATTAGATGATGTCATGAACAGTCTGACACAATGACCGAACAAGAACACCTTTGGATAGCTAGGTGACTTAGTACAGAATGGCCTGGATTCAGAAAGTCTTATCTTCCTGAGTTCAAATCTGACCTCAGAAATTTACTCTTTGTATAGTCCTGGGTAAATCACTTCACCCTGTTTGTTTTAGTGTTCTTACATATAGAATGAGTTGGAGAAGTAATGGCAAACCACTCCAATATCATTGCCAAGAAAACCTCACATGAAGGTCACAAAGATATTACGAGAGTACATGTACTTCCCCAGAGAGTAAACCTGTAGTAAATGAAATGTTCTCAGAAAGTCTGTCTCTAACCACAACTGTCTTTTCTTCCAAGTGTTCAGACATTCGATGTGCTTCAATAGAGAGCAAGGCTGTAGTAACTGGAGTGTTCCCAGAAAGATTGTCTCCCACCACAGATATCTTTTCCTCTCTCACTATATATTTGTGTTGATTTTTTTCCTTCCTAAAACACAAAATACCACTTGTCACATGTAATGACTCTCAGGAAGCAAAGGAAGATGGAGGGATACGTAAAATAATGTGATGTAAAAAAAAAAAAGAAAACAGAAAACATCCTTGAACATTTTTTAAATGAGGGCAAGAATCTGAAGGGTATTAATGAAGAGGTGGAAAGGAAGAACAAAAAGGATTTAGTTGTGCAGAATGATTCCCCCCAGTTTTGAAACTTTAGCATCCAGGCTTGACTTGAGACTGTTAGGTCAAGATTTATGATGTGCTCCTAAGAATGACTTGCTCCCACAACAAGACCTAAGATATCAGGTTATATGAAAAAGTTTAATAACAATGAAGTATAAAATAAGGAAAACTAGAATTGACAATGCCATTCTTACAACAAAAGCACTTAATGCATCCTATGATTAATATAACCAGTACAATACAAAGAGATAGACTACAGGAGGAGAGAAGAAAGAATACATCACCGATTCCGGGAAGCACCAACTTTGTAGACCTCAGGCTGGGGAAGCACAGATCACAGCCCTGCAAGTGCCGACCGGGAGGGTCCCAGACAGAGCGCCCTCTCCATGGGTGAGAGTCCAATTTGGTTATTGCTCTATCGTGACTTAAACAATCCACGGAACAAAGGTGGCTAACTGCCAGCAATACCGGCTTCACTTCCTTGAGCTAATCCAGAAGGGGTCCGGTCCTGCCAGAGTCTGTCAAGAGTGAAGCTTTTCTCCTGGAGTGGCTAGTTCCAGTATATAGATAATGTGTTCTGGGTGGATTTGGCCAGAATCCACCCAGGACAATGTTCTTTAAGCTGTATTTGTTCCTAGAGTTAATCAGCAGCTGCAAAACAAGGGTGAATAAGAGTTCACTGTACTGTAATTACCCCATGGACATGGAGGGAATCTGAGGGCCGACGCCTACAGAATCTTATTCTTATACCTATATCTTTCAGGGACTTCCAGAGAAGGAACATCTTGCCACATTTTCAAGTCAGTCCAAAGTTGGTCTCCCTGGTCACCCTTGCCCCAAGAAGCTGGACAGACCAGTACTTGGTCTCTACTTCTACTTGGAAAACAGAGAGGCAGCCATGTCACAGGGTCACCAAGCAGGCGAGTCCAAGAAAAGGGACAAGGAGCCAAGCCCAGAGGCCATGCACCAAGCAAAGTTTCATTGTAGGCCACTGAGAAAACATGGAGGAAATATGTACAAGAAAAAGGCTGGTCTGAGCTAGGAAGGAGATCTGTTAAAGAACTAACTAGTTTTGGCCCAAACTTTCCCAGGATCAAATCAGAAATGCCCAGGTCTGGTGTAAAAGAAAAATTAGCCTTGCAGTATACAGAAAATCAGACACTGAGGAAGACCTGAGATGTATCTTTGTGTCAGTCATAGAGCCGGAACTCCAAGCTGGCTCCTCTAATTCTATGTCCACCAATCTTGCCTCTGAAATCTTGGTCTCTTCCCAAACAAAGCCTCCCCTGCAAGTCTCTTATGTGTGTGCTCTATCTGCTGCCTCAGTTGTCTCTTCACCCGGTTTTTACTTCAAGACACCAAATGGGTGCAGAGACCCCAGAGTGGTGGTGGGAGTTGTCTGAGGTCACACAGCAAGCTAGTGTCCACAGCATGTAGGGTAGGATGTCAACCCAGATTTTCCCCACTCAAAATTGAGCAGTTTGGCCGTTGGGTTCTGTTGGGGACTCATTCTCCATCTCCCCGGTGTACCCTCGTCTCTCTAGTTGTTGCAGGACTAGAAGAATGAGGGGAAACTTTCTTTTCACGTGTCATTTCCAAAAAACTATCCAGTTTCACCTCATGAACGTTCAACAGTCACTTGTTGCCCTGAATTCATGTCTTTGGCAGAATTCCTGACTACACCCTAGGCTTTCTCTATCGCTTCAGCACCAAAGACCCTGGAAAGCTCTGCCAGGCCAGTGTGTTCTCTGCAATCCACCTGCTCCAGGAACGCTCACCTCCGCATCTGAGGGACCCCAAGGGGACAAGAAAGCACAACCACGGGCAGCTGGGTGGCTCAGTGGATAGAGCACTGGGCCCAGGAATACTCCTCAAGAATTCTAATCTGGGCTCAGACACTATTAGCTGTGGAATCCTGGGCAAATCACTTAACACTTTTTACTTCAGTTCTTCATCTGTAAAATAAGTTGGAGAAGGAAATGGAAAAGTGCTGTAGTGTCTCTGCCCTCTCCCCCAAGAAAAGCCTAATGGGGTCACACAGTCAGACACAATGGAAAAATGACTCAACTATGGTCAGATACACTAGACTCACACTGCTCATCGGTCATCCCCACAGACGACAATGTATCCTATATCATCATCAAAGAAAATAAAAAGATGCTCTACAAAAAGCTCATTTTCCAGAGCTCCTCATTCTTCCTACATCTGCTGAGCTACATTAGGAAAATAATCAAGGGTGGCCCCAAATGCCACTTCATTTCCTTTTCCCAACCTCAAAATGATTGACAGGGAATTGGTAAAGGGTTGATGCCGAATAAACTTGTGGTATTTTTAAATTCCAATTCCAGTCCTTGTGTGATAGGGCCAACGGACAATTATTTTAGGACCAAATAATCCATTTACTCCTATAGCAATTATTTTGCCACAAAAGTGACCAGCCTTCTACTGCAGGCCCAAGACTATATTTAATTCTCTTTCTCATTCTCCTACTAACCACAATGGCTCTTCAGAAAAATTTCATCTGGAAGAAACTGAAACCAATTCTAGTCACATGAAAAGGTGCTCTAATCTCAAGGGAGGTTGGAAAGGAACCCTCATGGCCAAAATGTTTGTAGTGGCAAGAAACTGGAAACGGAGTGGATGCCCATCAGTTGGAGTGTGGCTGAGTAATTTGTGGTATATGAATGTTATGGAATATTATTCTTCTATAGGAAATAATCGGCAACATGATTTCGGAGATGCCTGGAGAGACTCACATGAACTGTTGCTAAGTTAAATGAGCAGAACCAGGGGATATTGATACATGGCAACAAGACTGTATGGTTCTGATGGACATGACATTTTCCAAGAATGAGATGATTCAGGACACTTACAATGATCTTGTGATGAACAGAGCCATCTACACCTAGAGAGCACTATAAGGACTGTGGATCACCACATAGCATTTTCACTCTTCTTGCTGTTGTTGGCTTGCATTTTGTTTTCTTTCTCATTTTTCCCCTTTTTGACCTGATTTTTCTTTTGCAGCACGATAAATGTAGAAATATGTATAGAAGAATTGTACAGGTTTACCATATACCAGATTACTTACCGTGTAGGGGAGGAGGTGGGGGGAAAATTTAGAACACAAGGTTTTGCAAGGGTCAATGTTGAAAAATTATTCATACACATTTTGAAAATATAAAAGCATTAATAAAAAAAACCTGCATCTCTCCTGAAATTTCCCATAGCTCCTTCCCACTCACCCCCATGGTCTCAATTGAGAACTTTGTCCCTATTTTCCTGAAAATATGTAGGTCATTCTGAGAGCTCCCTCTTTTTCCTCGCAGACCACTGAGCTGCCCTCTGCCTCCATCTCCTCTTCTATGTCTTTTTCACACATAAAGATGAGCTTAGGGCCTACTGATCCAAATTTCTCGCTACCTGCATGATGGTCCCTTCCAACCCATTTCCTCCAGCAGAGCACTTCCTCTATCACGTCCATTCTCTCAGTTCTGCATCTCCCTGGATATTGGCTACTTTCCCCTGTCTATAAACATGTCTGTCTCCACTATCCTTAAAAACATCTCTGTCTTGGTCTCTCCTTCCCCTGTGATTACCTTCCCATTTATCATAGTCACCTCTACTTGTTCTCCTCTCTTCTCAGTTCTCTACAGTCTATGTTCTGCTCTCATCCTTCCACTGAAATTTTTCTCACGTTTCTCATCATCTCCTTGATGGAAAATCCCATGTCCTTTTATTTATCCTCACCTTTCCTATTTACTTTGCAGCCTTTGGCACTGTCATTAGCCCTTCTCTTGATAGTTTTCTCTACATTTTTCTGAAATTACTCCTTACAACTTTTCCTTGTAATCACTAAACAAACATTTAGGAAGTGCCTGTGATGTACCAGGTACTGAGCTAAGCCCTGGAAACATAACCAAAGCTAAAAGACAGCACCAGCTGAGTACCCCCTCACCTTCGCCACTCCTTCTCAGCGTCCTTAGTTGGATCCCCCCCTGCAGGTCATTCCTAGTGTCCCACTGGGCCCAGTCCTGGGCTGACTTCCATTCTATCATAATGGGCCTATTCCCAACAGCTCTTTTATCCTCAATTCTTACCACCTCCTCCTGTTATCCCTTACTCTTTAGGTGTTTGCTTCTTAGTTCCTTTGTTACTTCCATTTTTTCATATTATCTGCTTTTCCCTCCTTTAGCACCCTCTCAGTTGCTCAAGTAGATCCCTCCTCCCACTACCATAATAAGGCCTCCCTCATTCCCTTTTTAAATCTTTCCTCCCCCCTATCTCCTCAAGACTCTTCAGTTCTTGAGACTACAAGGCTTAACTTGCCCTCCTTGCCACTGCTGTTTGACCCACAGGCATCTCACACTCCCTTTTGTCCCCTTCCCATTTGCCATCCCATTTGTGCTCCCACCAATATCACAAGCAACATCGTTACTTGTTTCTCAGTTGAATTAGTAAATTGAAACAGGACGTGTCTTGGGAATTGCCCCCTTGGTGTTACTTTTCTAGAAGTCATCTGTGCATTTGGTTACCTGGCATTTCATTAGCTGTCTCGGAAATGTCTATGGAGTTCTCTGCTATCACTAACTGCATTATACTTCTTGGTTTTTGTTTTTATTTTTAAAGCTTCTTGTTTCTAAAACATATGTATGGATAATGTTCTATTCCCCCTTATGGGGCCTAGCTGTTATTCTATTATATATTGAAGGTCAATCAGAAATGATTTCAGTGGGGTTTGGAGGAGAGACTTTTGGGCACCCAGTTTTCTCACAAGATGTTTCCCACGGTGACCACTCACCCTCCAGAGACCACCTCACTAGCAGGGTTGGTGACTCTGCTCTGGAGCCCCTTCATCAACACCATCTGTTGTTTCACTGCTGCCAAGGGTTCTGTCACTCTCACCATGTCTAATGGGACTGTGAAACCTGAGCACATTCTCATTACAAACGATATGGCTTTGAGCAGCAGGGGGAGGTAGTACTGTAACCCCAATATCCCCGGTTTTAATTTAATAAGATTTGTGTCTTCCAGACTTGCCTCAATCATTTTTCACATGGCCTTGCAGGAGGGATATCACTGGATACATCAGCCTCTGCAAGGGGCATCTCACCTTTGAATGCTAATTGGGCACAATTCACATCCATCTCCACCCTTATCAGTCAAAAGCTGTTGTGGAAGATGAGTCCTCCATTTCTAGCCCCAGATGAATTTGGGTCTCAGTTCTTTGGGACGGGAATGATGGAGTCACAGCATCTGCCCCAGCCCAGATATCCTGTCCCTTTCTCTCAGGAATGTCACTGGACCAACAGGACCCTTTAGTTTTTCCATACACATGTGCCTGCTGCTTCCGCCCTAGAAGAATGCCTACTATAATACAATCCCAGGGACATTTTCCCACCCCTACCTTACCTGAGACTGTCCAATGGTATGCACAACCTTCTGAGACTATCAGATTTCCCTGTTCTGCCCAGTTCTCTAGGATGAGCCCCGAAAAACGGGTAGGTCAGAAGTCCACCAACTCCATTAAAAAGAGAGGTATTTCAAAGTAGAAAACAGAAGCCTTTATTTGATCACATCTCAGGAGAACTGTGCATCTCCCCCCACCAGGGCAGACTGGCAATTAACAAGAGGAGGCATACAGAAAGCAAACAGAGGGTCACGTACCCAAACATAACAAATCTGGTTGGACGGAGCGGGTGCCCTCACATTGTAGCTATGAACAAGGAAATATTTCTTACCCAGTCCTAACAAAGAAATCTTGTGAGTTTTAGTATGTTTTTAAACATTCTCATTTTCTCTTTATTATTTTCTTCCATCTCTCTAACCAATTTAATTACTTCATTACTCAGAAAATCTTCCAAGGCCTCCTGAGCATTACATATCTCCATTACCATATATTTCATAATTTCACACTGACAGTCCCTCTCACTTTCGCTAAGTTCTGAGCAATGGAATGTTTGTTGAAAATGTTTCAGAAAAGTAGTGTTTGTTTCTCTCACGTTCTTAACCAATGCTTTTGTCTTCTCAACCAAGGCTTTTGGAATCAGTGATATGGGAAAAGGGGGTGGTTCAGCATCAGAGGAAGGATTATACACCTGATGTGTCTCTTCATTGCAACTTCCATGTTTTAATTTCTCTGAATGGTCACATGTGTTATCACTCTTTTCACTTACTAACTTTTTCTTTTTAGACTGCTGATCTAAGTGTGCTAAATTCTCAAATACACAGTCGCATATGGCAACCAAATCCAATAAAGGCTCCAGCTGACAAACGGAACAACTCCACTTAGTGTTCTTATCCATCACTTTTGCCATCTCATTTTTCCCTAGATTGCGCCAAATGCATTTTTTACAAAAAGCATTATGGCAGAAATCCCAAAAAATTAAATCTCCACCTTCTGCACACCATCTGAAATGTAAAAAACAAACAAAATATTGAATCATCATTCTTAGTCAACTATTTAAAAACTTTAACAAAAGTTAATCAGGAACAAAAATTTATTACAAAAAATGTAATATACCTTAATATAACTAAATATACTTCAACATATATTTTTTAAAACTATTCATGTAATTATAAAAGTAAAAGCAGGAACTTATCCAATATCTCTTAATGAAACTTATTTACAACTTTAAAATACTGCCCCAAATTAATTGTGGAATGAAAAGAACCAATTAATGAAAAGGATAAAACCAAACTAATGTAACCACTCCTGGGCATCCCACACATGACCTTGAAAGGCAACTGATGATTCCATCAGCAGGTGATGCTTCCAGGGCTCTCAATAAGGACTGAGAAACTGGTCAGAAAGAGGATCCTTAGCTGGCACTGGGTCCAGGCCTGCGTTGCATTGGCCATATGGAGATCCACATTACCATCCTAAGGCAAGAACAAAGACTAGCACCCAAAGGGGTAGTTCACAGATCCAGTTAAGCAAAGAGAGCTTATGGTCACTCAGATTTTTAAAAGTTCAGACCAGAAAATCAGGGATTATACCTTTCCTTAGATCATAACACCTTAGAAAAGCAGAAAACATACCGATGCCCAGGAACAGCTCTGAACCAGCAGAACAAAAACTTGAAGCTTGGGGCAATGCTCTCTTCATTCAGGGCCCAAATTTATTACAAAGGTTCAACTTAAGATATCAATCTTAAAAAATCAATCAGTAAAGAACAAAAAAGGACATGACCATAAGAAATTACTCTGGTGACAGAGAAGATCAAAACACAAAATCAGAAAATATCAACACAGGCAAAACTTCCATATTCAAGGTCATAAAGAAAAATGTGAATTAGTCTCACACTCCAAAAAGAATCATTCAAAAATGGTTAAAAAAAATCCCAACAGGAAAGGAAAGAGATAGAAGAAAAGTTGGGGGAAATAATGAAAGTGATGCAAGAAAATCATGAAAAAAGGTAACATCTTGATAGCAAAAATACATTTATGAGAAAAATATTTTAGAAAGCAAAATTGGGAATTTCACTAAAAAAAACTTCTTTAAAAAAAGAAAAGTTCACTGAAGCATACAATGCATTGAAAATTGCAATGGGGCAAGTGTAACTTAATGAAAATAATGTGATATTTCTCAATAGAAAATGAAAGTAAGTTTGATAATTATGAAGCAGATATTTGCGAGCACCTTTGTGGCAAAGAAAATGGAGTTTTAGCTTTAGTTCAGTAAATTCAAAGTAGATATGAACCCCTGAACAAGAACTTTCCCTGGCTAGTTTTTACCTACCTCACAGTTGTTGTAAGCTCCAGAAGAAGCCCATTTGACTCTTATCAGATATAATTTTCCATTAAGAGTATTCTGTTTAGAGAATGATTGTGAGGATGAAACTCCTTTGTCTATCCCTCAAACCCTGTGCATCTTTACACAACCTTTAGAGATTCTGATTATCATATCTTTAGACAGGTCCTGGCCTGGGTCTGACAGGTGTATTCCATCTACTTCCTTGATTCCCCCCCACTTTTGAGCTCCCTAACATTTCCTCTCCTCCTTGTTCCTCACCCCCTTGAGTTCCTGCCTTTACCCCTGAGATAATCCCCAAGGTTATATTTCCTTTATCAAAGATCTGCTTATGATAAAGACCTTTGCCAAGTTTTCTTCCTGACTAAGCCCACCAGGAGGTTCTTCTTTCTCCCTCCTTCCTTCTAATGGTGCCGTTGTCCTTACTCTAACTGGTAATTCTACTAAACTCCTCTGTGAATCTAACCTACCCATCAATGACACACTTAGGTCTCCTGCTATGTTCCTTTCATGGATCCTTTCAAATTCCTTTCCAACTAGATGCTCTCCCAACTCTATTCCATACTGGCCACTTCAGGGACCTACTTTATTTCTACTTTGTAATCTCTTCTCCTAAATAACACTTTATTTTGATAGAGAATAGCCACTGTGAATTTGTCTCATGTTTATTCTGAACCTGTTTTTGCCACCACAACCTCATCAGTGATTGTTTGACCTTGGGCAAATCACTTAATGTCTGTTTTGGTTTCCTCAACTGTAATAATAGCACCTATGTTTCAGGATTGTGTGACTTAGCTTAGCATCCAGTTCTTATAAACATATCAGGTATCATTATCATCATTAACATCATTATCATACTATTATTATTAGTCTAAATGTTTCTTTTCCAGATCAGTGATTCTAGGGTCCAAATTTCTAAGATATTTGCAAATACTAAATATTTAATAAATATGTTTTCAATTTTAAAATTGTCAAATACACTATCTTATTGAAGCTAAATGGCACAAAGGGTAAAATGTGTCTTGTGGGAAGAAAACCAAAAGCACTTAGTGAATTTAGGGAATACTTTGTGTTAGTTATTAATAACAAAAAAGACACATATATAACAAGCTTTGCCTTCAAGGAACAGAGATTCTCTAGGGAGGAGACAAAGCGTGTGCACGCGCGCACACACACACACACATTTTAATATGGAATAAATTTGAAAATAATATTTAAGGGGAAACTAGAATCTAGATACTGCAAAATAGATTGCCCTCTACCAAGAAACACCTATGTTTTGAGTGCAAAGTTTGATTTCAAAGACTGGTTTGAAGCAAATGATGGAGGAAATTCAGAAGCTACTAAATGAAAAAGAAGAACTCCACAGATAGTCAGCAGGATAGTTCCTTCAAATCTAAGAAGTTAGATTCAATTCCAACAACAGTAAAATAAATAAAACAGCAAATATTTTGTTGCTTGGCTGGGCTCTCCTCCTGGGTTGCTATGGAAATAAGGCCTCTCTACACCCAAGTGGCAAGGGGAGTCTATGTTGCTCAGCAAAGGGGTCAAGATCTGGCTGGTGCCTTGTTCTGGGGGTGAGGGGCCCGACACCGATGTCTTCTTTTGAAGAAGGCGATTGCTCACCTGACTAAGAGACTGTTGTTTAGGGAGAGGGTGGGTCCTCACAGGTGAATTGCCCTAAACTTGGAACTCTGCTTGGCCCCCTGCTGTGAGGTCGTTTACCACCACCACCACCACCACCACCACCACCACCACCACCACCACCACCACCACCACCACCACCACCACCACCACATTTGACACTTGTTTTCCTCTCACCCCAGTGAGACACACCTACTTCAGCTAAACTTTGATGGAAGATAGGTATTTTGAGAAGCAAATTACCAAAGATTTCAGAGCAATGCAAAGGTACAGGGACAGGAAATTTAAGGTGAACTGTAAATGTTAATTAAAATAAAATTTAACAGATTCATGTTCTTAATGCCTGTTTCTGCTGCCACAGGGCAGGTCATTGCAGCCAAGTTTGTTCTTTGAAAGGGCATCAGTACCAAAAACCCTATGAACCTTGTGCTCAGTGCCATCAATTTAGGCATTGAAAGCTAGACAATGAGTTGTAACTAACATCTGGACCCGCCTCCAAAACCAGCCACCAGCAAGAATCTGTCACCATAGAAACCATGAGTAAGGCCCTTCCCCACCCCACCCCACCTGTGGGACAGCCTAAGAGCTAGCTAAATAAACTCCACACCCCAGGGAGGTGATCAGGGAAAGCAGACCCCCACCATTCCTGTCCCCATTTCACACCCTAAACCCTGAAAGTCAGCAGCAAGCAGCACCAAAATTTAGGATGGCACAAGACCAGAGCAGAACTATCACATACAAAAATCTGAGTCACAAAAAGCAGAAAGGAAATGTGAGGAAAAATTAAAATAAAAAGTAGAGGGAAAAGAGTTACTTTCTAAAGATAATGAAAAGTTATCGTAGTAACAATGAAGATCGCAGTATATTTATAAAAGGTATATTATCATATATAAAATATAAAAAGTATATTTATCAAAGTGGTTATATTTGGAGTCTCAACAAATGTAATTTGTTCTCAGATCACTGAAAAAATCTTGGAAGAGCTTAAAAGGTATTTTTAAAAGTGTAAACTAGAAGGGAACAAGTATAAAGGGTTAAATTGAGAGGAAATTAAGGAAGTAAGTACTTAGTTATTGACAAGAGAGGAAGCCAAGAAGGTCAGAGTGAAAAAATGTCAACACACTTCACTTAGGTACATCCCCAAAGGGGAGACAGAAAACCTGGGATGACCAGACTGACATCGTTCCCGAATCTGTTTCCTGGTCCCTGTAATATGATGCAGCCCTTGCACATGATGTACTAGAGGCCCCAAGAGTGGTAGAGACCCCAGTACCTTTCCAAAAATCTCAGGCCAGATTCAGAGTATATGCTCATCATTTGGGAAAAGGCTGAACAATGTGGTATAGGAAGGTAACAGAATACTTTTGTGATATAAAAGATGGATATCAAGCTGATTTAGAAAGACCTGTAAAGATTTACAAGAAGTGATGCTGAGAAAAAGAACCCGAACCAGGAAGGCATTGTACACAGTAACAGCATAAATATTCAATGATCAACTATGAAAGACTTGGATCTTTTCTGTGGCTCAGTGATCCAAAGTAATCCCAATAGATTTTGAACAGTAAACACCATCTGCATCCAGAAAAAGAACTATGGAGATTGAATGTAAATCAACACATGCCATGTTCACATCTTTTTTCAGTTTTTTTTTTTCTCTCCCATGGTTTTTCTCTTTATTCTGATTCTTCTCTCCCAACATGAATCATAAAATAATGTGTATTAAAAACAAATTTATTTTTAAAAATTTCAGAGAAAACTGAAATGACTCAATAACAAAGAATATGATTGTGGCAGTTATGTTGGAAATTCAGTATGAACTAGACTTTGTTAGTATTTTTGTTATGGAAACCTTTAATGATGCCTTTAGCACAAATTTTTTTTTAACTTTGTAAAAAGATTTAATTTTAAATGTCAATTACAAGAAATGTATAAATTTCTTCAATGTCTAAGTTCAGAGATACCCTGAAATTCACTAAAAGGAACCCGGGTAACAATGTCTGGTAAAATCATGAGCAGCTCATGAAGAACTGAATCCAAATGAAAAATGAAACCATAACAAGTTGAATGCCTCTTTCTCTTCAATGAGAAAACACCTATAATTATAAATTTAAAACTAGGATATCTCTCAGTTTGAATATATCTATAATCTCTGACATTTGATACCACAATGAAGACTCCCTGAGAGAATAAATAAAATAAATTATAAATAAATAAAACTATTTAAGAGATCTCCAAAAGAGGAATGTTTTCTATTTTGGGAGATATATGCCTACCTGCAGTGCCTATGAGGTCTAGTAGAATCATGCCTTATGTCATCACTCGTATATATGTAGCAGCTCTAAAAAAGGAATTAACATTCAAATCTAAATGTTTTAAATCTGTTAAAATATTAACATTCACAAAGCACAAATTTTAAAATGCTTAAATCCACTAAGCATATGCTACATTTAAATATAAAAATGGGGTGATAACCCCATTTAGTCACAGTGGAAAAAATGAAATATTTTGCAAAAGTAAAGAACTGCCAACAAAGTAAGGACATATCATGGGGAACAGAGGAACAAAATGTCTATGAAGAATTCACTTTGTTAACTGATAAGCTGATTTAAAGAAAATTCAAAACACGTTCAAAGGAAAAAAATTGTGTAATTGATAAATGGAAAATAAACAGCATCCAAGGAACAACAGGAAACATTATTAATACAATCAAAAATACAACTTTTGTTGCACTCAAACACACTACATTGTGATAGAGTCTGGAAGACTTCAAATGGAGTCCTTTCTCAAATAACTTATTCATTATCAGAATTAATTCATAAAATTTATAATAATGGAGCTTCACAGGGTTATTGTGCATCAAACAAGTTTACATGTGTACAACCCTTTATAAATTTTAAAGAGCTAAGGAAAATAAGCTATTATTAAAACTACTTTTATTATTTCAATTAACACTGATCCCTGAAGAGGTAATTTGAAATGTTCTCCTCTCACCAGAAGTAGGAACTATTGAGACCAAAATATTACATATACTGTTAAACATGAAGAGGACTGATTTTTTTTTTGTTTTTTTTTTAAATTAACAATGTTCTTACTAATAAAAGAGGGTGAAAATTACCTCATTTTGATAGGGTCAAGACACTTTGTAGCCCACTATAACTGATCCCAACAATATGAGCTCACAGGTTGGGCACAGATAGTCTTTATGTTTGTCTTCATGTATATTAAAAACTGAAGTTTATCTAAACTAACCCATTTATTAATCAAGTCTGATTTTGTAAGTTCAGCACTTATTGCATCTCACATCTAAAGAGAAAGTCTTCACTTTTGAAATGGATCACTATAGAATTCATATAAATAAAAAATGTCTTAGGAGAATTTGTCCTTTATTCACAAACAAAAGGCATAATAGTTTACAGATAACAAAATCATCATTTACTTCATAACTGCATACCTTACAAATAAGAACATTCAGTGCAGGATGTCTATACACTGAATCCTCATAATGGTTCACTTGTTGACCACAAGCAGTACAACACACGATCTCATGAAGTCTTTCCCCTAAACAAATAAATTATAAACATAGTCTGTTCACAAATGAAATTTAAAATTCCATACAAACTTGGAAACTGCATTTTTATACCTCAATATCTTTTTTTTTGGCAATGTCCTATTTGCTTAATCAATAGGAATTTACAAAGATATATGTATTCACATCATTTTACTGTTGCATACTTACCCAAAATTATGGATAAGTTTCATAAATTTCACAATCTAACACATTTTGTACCTGGAAGACATCTCATCATACATTGTCTTCAATTCATTTCTGCCTCAGTTTCTTCATCTTTAAAGTGGGCTAGAAAAGGAAACAGTAAACCACTCCAGAATTCTTGTCAAGAAAGCCCCAAATGTGGCCATGAAGAGTCAGAAAGCACTAACATGAAAAAAACTTTAAAAGAAGAAACACAAATACTGTGGGAACAATAACCACAATGAAGGAACAAATACAGATGAACCATTAGTAGGAGAAATAGAAGGCCAGCTGGGGAACAGCTAGTACAGTTAGAATGGAAAATATTGCAGGACTTTAAAAATCAAAATGATGGGTTTATATGTTTTTGCTAGAGACTAATTAGGTAAAGAAATAACAGAGGGAAACCAATCACTAAGGAAAATTATTATAGCAGCAAAGATGTGGAAGACTTGAATTAGAGTGCTCAATGTAGGTGATTGCTCAATAGTTGTAAACAGATATTTGAAAAAGATGAGGACAGAAATGAGTTATGGAGTTTCTGCACTGTTAAGCTAGTTAAAAATGAAAATGTGGATATAAAAAAGAGGATGGATAAGGAGTTAAAGACAGGGGCATAATTAGACAATTGTAATGGAATAGCAGACTCCAAAGAAACAACATCCCACGGAAGTCATATGATTATCTTCACAGATGCAGGGAAAATACCTTTCCAAAACAAAAGACCTGGTCTTTCCTATTAAAAAGCACTAGGGCATAATAAATGCAGTTTGTATTAAAGTGATAAATAATATTTATTGAGAGAAAAGCATCGTAATTTCCAAGGAAAAGGCAAGACAGAAGAGATCCTGGAAGATGCACAAGCATTTGCAAGGTGGAGGAATGAATGCCCTCTGATATAGATCACCACATATTGCCAGATTACAAGAGTTGTGAGCGTTGGCCAACTGTGAAATGTGTGGCTGTGGTCCAAGCAATAACGGGAGGAAGAAAACTGCAAAAGCAAGGTATTTTTACAAAGAAAATACCATGGAAAGAGAATTCTGGAAGACAGGAAAGCACATCAGAAAATCAAATTTCCTTTACATAGAAAAGACAGAATATTGCCTCAGAGAATAGAGGAAATAAGTCAAACAATTGTTCTAAGAAAATTTGAAAAGATCCCAGGAAAGACTCAGCCTCCAAGGAAGACTGGGAATGGAGCAAATTACAAAAGTGGAAAACAAGAAGACCTTTCACAAAGAGGAAAAATGCTTGAACCTCACTCCCGCTGGAAGTGGATCAGAGAGCATAACAGCCCGAGCTGGGTATAGAAACCTGTTTAGTTGTACAGGTAGGAAGGAGAGAAGGGTAAGAGGGTCTGTGGAGGAGGTGAGCATAAACTAAGAGGAGAGGGTGAAAAAAGGATAAAAGAGTAAATGGGGAAAAGAATTTGAAGGGAACTATACAGTAATCATAACTGCAAATATGAATGGGATAAATGTAAACATAAAACATAAGTGGATTAAAAAGTAAGAAATACATTGGAAGCAAAGAGACACACACAGAGTAAAGGTAAGGTCTAGAGTTGAGGGTAGTAATTAGAATTTCTAATAAAGCAAAAGCAAAAACAAGTCTAATTAAAAGATATTAGGAAATAACTTTTCATTAAAAAGTACCATAAAAATGAAATATCAACACTATTCATATGCAGCAAATGATGCAATATCTAAATTAATTAAAAAGCTAAATGAGTTATAAGTGAAAAGAAACAACACTATACAAAAGGGGGCCCTCAACTTTCCCTTTGGAGAACTAATTTAATGAAAACAAGAAAGAAGTTAAAGAAAAGTTAGAACTCTGGAGAAAATGGAATGGTAGAACTGAATGAATGTTCACTCATTGGTACAGGGCTGCACAAAGCAGAACTGAATGAGCCCAGGAGAGAGGCATGAGATGGGCAAACCAAACATGACATTGCCATAATGAGAAGCACACAGGGGCTGCTCTAAGAGACTACGGGTTCTGGGACAGTATATGCCAAGGAACGAAGGAACGAAAGAAGGGGGATAGCAGCCAAAACTTTCATATCCAGCAAGTGAAGGATAACTCTGAACTAAGAGAAGGAATATTCCATGAGCTGCCAGGCTTTCAGGTTTTTGTTGGAAAGAGACATATAAGATCCAAGAAAAACATCCGGCAAGCATCAAGGATGAATTACAAGGGACTCAGTCAGGCGAAATGATGTGTTTCCTATGTGGAGATGTACACCCCATGTGACTGTTATTAGTCATTAGTCTGAGAGAAAGCCAGAGGCAGAGAAGAAGATGATGTGATTCTGAAAAGCAAAATGGTGAAGGACAAGTTAAACAGAATAACTCCATTTCACAGATGAGGGAATTAGACATATGAGGATGACTGAGGTTTCTGGAAGCCTACTCATATCAGAAATGGGTTAATGAAAGGATGGTACATGTACATCTATAAGGGGATAAAGAAATAAGTGGGAATAGGAGGGTTTGTAGATTAGTCATAATGGAAAAAAGAGAGAGAAAAAAGATGGGGAGGGGGGAGAATAAGGGAGGGATTCTTGGGCAGTTTAAGTACTAGCAAGGCCAGGGGGCAGGTAGTAATAAAGCAGAGGAGTTGGGGGAGATAAAAAATAAGAAATGTACACAGAAATAATAACAGTAGTCAGGAGCAAAACTTCATGAAAGATTCAAAGTACAGAAATCTACATTACGTGCCAGCCATGTTAATAATGTCTTAGATGTACAGATGTATATATGTATGTGTATATACATTATATATACATCTATGTACACACACACACATATATATACACACACACACACACATACGTACATAAATACATACATACTTACTGCAGCCTGCTTGACTGAATGTGCAAGGGAGGAAAGGTGGAAAAGGATAAAGTAAAAAATACACAACAGAGAACAAAAGAAAACCTAGTAGGAAGAAGACAGTTATGAGTATAATGTCCTTCATTATTACATAGGTTTTCTTGAAATGGAATTCTGAACTCTCCCTGACATTTTGCTGTGCACATGACAATTTTTTTTTCTTTTTGATCTTCTTGCAAATATTAAATGTTATAGGCCAGAACTTGAAACAAGGTGCTAACTCACTGGAATTGATAGAAACAATGTTCATGTACTTAGTTAACACCTTTAAGAGTTCACACATTAGCGTTCAAGATTCACAAGTCAGGGTTCAGTCAGGAGATTCACAAGGTCAGTGGAGGAGATTCACAAGTCACAACTCCCACAATCCCACTGTCAGAGGAGCAGTCAACCTTTGAGTTCACACCTCTGAAAGAGCATATAAAAGGACAAGCCTCAGCCAGGAGTCAATTGGGGGAGATTGAGAGCCAGAATTCAGTTAGGAGATTCAGAGACAGGATTGAGAGGGAGCTGGAGGCTGAAGCTAAAGCTGGAAAACACAAAGGCCTAGTGGCAAGAGCTCTCGGAACCAAGGAAAGCTTTCTGGGCTATTTTGGAAGAGACAATAAAAGGATTGGACTTTAACACTTGGCTGCATTTGACGTGATTATTACTTTGAACTCAAATTAAGGCTGCCTCCAGAAGCGCCCCAAGAAATCTGCTCCCAGAGAACATTATATAATACAGAAAAGAAGAACACCTATAATTTAAAGTTTTAAACAAAAACTTTTTTTAAAGAAAGATTTGATATACTTTAACATATTTAACATGTATTGCCTGCCATCTAGGGGAGGGGTGGGGGGAAAGAGGGGAAAAGTTGGGACAGAAGGTTTTGCAAGGGTCAATGCTGAAAAATTACCCATGCATATGTTTTGTCAATAAAAAGCTATAATAATAATAATAATAACAACAAAATAAAGGTTTGGGCTGAACTGAGTACAAGAGATCAAGTCTAAAAAAATAAAACTGTGTAGGGAGAGATAAAAAAAGAGCAAATATTTCATACAAATGAGAAACAAAAGGAAGAACTGATAAGCTGGGGGAAGGCAGATAGTGCAGGAACCTCACTGTTGTTACCAGGAAGGAAAGAAGAAGTCTTAGCGGGGACAAGGAGTAGGAGTGCAAGGTGGCAGGAAAAAATGAAACAGCAACAAGGAGAGAGAGGGCAAATAGAGTGAGGAGAGTGGGGGAAATAGGAAGGAGGAAAATATACAAAATTATACAAGCATCAATTTATTCATAAGGCAGAAAGGGAGAACAGACGAAACTGTTGTTTACAACAGTTACAACAGCTTGTTGCTTTCAAGCAAAAGGAGACATACATGTGTGTGTATGTTTGTACATAATACCTATCATATAAAAATGAGATATGCACAGATAAACTAAAAAGTAAAAGCAGAATGTGTTATATAAGAAAAAATTGGAATGTTAATTGTGATTTTTAATATATTTTCAAAAGGAAGAGAAACAAAAAGAAAACCTCACAGATAGCACAGTCAGAGTTTCATACACAACTGTTCAGGAAATATAGAAGGGGGAGAAAGGAAAGAAATTAACAAAAGGGATCAACAAGAAAGTAAAGGTGAATTCCAAACAGCAGGAGCCAAAGCAAACAGAACGATTTTTAAAAAATGTAGCCTACTTTATAACAGGTTCAAATAAAACCAAAAAACACTTCATCATCATTGTGGCAAGATTTCTGTTAGTTCAGAATGAAGCAAGCTCCCAATGGGAAAAAAAAAAAAAATTAACCTTTTTCTAATCACAAACTATCCTGAAACGATTCATGGTGACCAAAATTTGACTATATTTGCTAGGAATAAAGAGCTGCAACTTTTGAGAAAGATAGCAAAGCAATTTGATTACAGTGCTGTATGAAACATTTGGATAGAAAGGTCAGGATGATTATTTCCTGACAGAACACTAGACTGGGCTACAGCCCATCTGCTAATGCCAATTTGCTTGTATCAAAGGAAATCAGACGTAGGCCACAAACAAGGGTTTTAGGAGAATTTTAAATCTTATAGAATAAAACTGGTACTTATTTATTTGACCTACAAAATTTTAAGGAAGAACTTTGGGAGCAAAGGGAGAAGAATATTGAAGTATTAAACTATTCAAATAAAAGTAGATTGCAAGTTACTTCCCCTTTAGACTACAATGTTTGCTTTTTTTTTTTTTTGGGGAGAAAAGGATTCTATTTTACTTTTCTTTGCATTCTTAGTGCTCAGCATAACACCTGGTATATAACAGGTGCTTAATAAATGTTTATTGATTGACAGTTTATTTTATCGGTAGTTACCTTACTTTTTAAGGCCAATAGTTTTGATCCTTCCTTGATTTTCCAAAAATTTTGTCACTTGATTGCTCCCTCTTTCTGATTATTTCTTCTTTTTTGCCTGTCACATTATTTTGCCATCATTCTCCTATTCCTAATCCTCTTAGTACCTTTCCAGATGTTTCCCATCTCGCTACCATTATTTCTCCTATTTTGCTCGTTGGCCATTTCTCTAGGTATTTTATTCTCCACATTCCTATATTACTTTTTCCTCAAAATCATGGACATCTGTGACCTGAGGCACCATCAGCAAAGGCCCCATACCTGAATGTCACTATCTGCACCCTGGCCACCAATCCCCCCACTTCCCACCCCAGGGAATAATGTTAATCTGAACACTCCTGGTTTGCTTGCAGAAAAATACTTCTCACCCAAGGTCTTAACACCTCCATCACAGGCACAGGAATTGTCACTCCATTTTTATCTCGATCACAGGAAGAATATACTTTTCCTCCATTCTTTATGGTTACAGAAAGTGTTCAATTTCTTTTCCAGTGTTCTTCCCAATGACAATATTGTAGTCTCTTTATATTAGTGCATATATTTCAATGATTTTCAACATTCTTTATACTATTTTACAAGATATCCTTTGAAATTAATTTAAAACTAAACTACTTACCAACATGTCTTTTGGAATTTTTAGTTCTCATTCTACTTTTGTGTCTACTTCGGGCTCTTGGAAATCATCTTTTTCTTACTCCTTTGGTTCTGGTTGTACAACCACATTACCTACAAATAACAATCATTTTGCTAATTATGTGAAAACACTGAATCCACCTGAAATATCAGAATTAAAACCAAAGTTTTAAAAAAACACTGGATAAAATAAAATGACAAGTTTGTTTTAAGATGCTAAGGGACTTCATCACACCCTCTTACAATCTGGAAGTTTCCAAAACCATAACTATGATATTCAAAATGAAATTCTTGAGAAAAATGTCACAGGAGGAAGGTGGAGCGGTAATATTCTGTTTTTGTTCTTCTTCCCAAACTAGGATTTTAGGGGGAAAAGCCATTCCAAAGATTTAGAATTTCCCACGTCCTTTTAGAACCTTAAGCTTTATTCTCCAAGACCAAAGGTTCAGAATATTCCCTGCCCTCTGGCCTAACTTCAAAACACTGGTAACAAACACAGAAAATCAGGTCTCAAGAAGCTCTCATTCTCATCAGTGACAGCACACAAAGGAGAGTGATCTGTAAATCAGACAGTCATTTAGCTTCTGTCTGTTGTAATGTGGGAGCCAAGTGACAGTGACTGCTGGACATCCAACCCAGACCTGCAGAATGGATCTCCTGTGAGAGGATGATACAAGGAGACTGAGAGGCAGCTGCTATTCTTTGACCAATCTCTTCTTTCCTCTGCTTCCAATTTATCTCATTCCCAGTCCGCAACACCTGTGTCAGCAAAGGATTCCTTGCAACTCCTTCAGATATGATGATTCACAGCTGTGGAGGCTCTTGGAGAATTGACCTATCCCTTAACCTCTGTCTGCCTCAGTTTCCTAATTTGTGAAAATAGGGATAATGCCAGACAGCTGCTGTTGGCCTGAAATTCAAGAGGTATAGTGGGCTTTTGATACATAACTCAGGATGCCATCTGTATATATATGAAAATTAAACCCTTTAGTGCAGAATACTCACCGAGAGACATGAAAGGCCCCAAAGCTGCGAAGTAGATGTGCAATATAAATAATAAGCAAGCAAAAAATGAAAGAGACTGAAGAACAGAGAGAGGTAGGAAAATGAGTCCAAGAAAAGAGGAGTATCAATTGCAGCATAGAGCTAAAAATAGGATTGGGACTGAGGTGGAGGTTAGAAGGACAACTATTAGATTCGGTAGCTCAAGTGCCCTTGGACACTTTGGCAAGAGCATTTAGGTGTCTAGGTCTACAACTGCAGGAAAATAAGGCAAAACCTGAATGAAGTAGAAGGCCAAAGCCTTGAGGGAAAAAAGAGATGAGCAGGAAGTGAGGCGCCCCCTCCCTGCTGAGGTAAGTTCAAAGCTCACGTATATGGCTGACACACTCCAAGATCAATGTCTAGGTTAACAGTGGATAGAAAATGAAGATGAATATTAGAAGCAGACCCCAAAGTCAGGAGACAATCCAAGAAGTGGCAAAAAAAGTCAAAAGTTCCCCAAGATAAAAGCCAGCAGCTTTAAACTTAAAAACAAAAAAACAAACAAAAAAAAGGTAAAAATCATCTTTAAAAAACCTCCCTAGTCCAAAGCCATTTCAAAAATGACTAATTTGCCAGGTAGTTTAAGTTAAAGGCTTATATACCAAAAAGACTATGAATGTCATATAATGAGAAATGATTTTGAGTAAGTCATGTTATTTTTTCTTACTTGTTTCCTAATCTGTACTTTCAAGGAATTCTAAAGTCCCTTCTGGCTATGAATCCAGTTCTTTTATGATTACAATTTCATGATAATGAAAATTAGTTTTATACAAATAAGACCAAATTTTCTACCCATAACCAAGACTGTTAACTTTCAAATATGTAAAGAATTATGATACAACATACCTTCTGAGACGCTTTTTGTCACAAGAATATCTGAATTTTCATCTGAATGAAATGGACTGATAGATTCATGTACCATCTGTCCATCATCACAGTCCATATGTTCTTTCCTAAGGAAAATTTAAAATCTATGTTTATACTTAAAACAAGTAAAAGTTTTCAGAACTTCTTTGGCTTCCTTGGTGAGTGTTAGTTAGTAAAGTTGATATGAAAATATTTCAAGCAATATTCATATTTCATATGCAACTTAGTGTGAAGACCGTGTATTTTTAAAATCAGCAGGAGTCCGGAGTTCAGGTTAGGGGAAAATCGTCAGTCTTTATTCTCAGTGAAGAACGATCGGAGGTGGAAGAGAATTGGCGATAGCATGTGTGCAGCTGAGTCAAGAGGCTAGCTAGACCCACAGCCACACGACCAGCAGCTAAGAGAATGGACCCAGGCCCAATCTCTCCCAGCTTCTCTTCCTGTTCCTCTCTCTGCCTCCACCCACCAAAATCGTCATTTCCTGTACAACACATCAGGACTTGCACAGAGAGTGGGCAGGGACCATTCTTTATCCAATCATGTATATTAATAGAGTATAGTCCAATTACTATTTAGCCTCATGTACTTGGGACCTCAGTGCATCAACTCAAACTTCAGCACATTACAACTTAGTACTAACTTGCAGCCCTTCATACCTTGCATTTTTCACAAAGATATAGAAGGAGAAATAGTAGAAAAAAGAGACATAAAGATGGCAGTTAGATGGATAACATTCTAGACGTATTTGTACTTTTAAAGTAAATCCACGTATGTTGGTCAGATATACTAACTGACCTCTCAAGGCATGATGGCTTCAGTTCTTCAGAATGGCCACTACCCTAAAAAGAGAAACCAAATACAAGTGTCAGTGAATTCACGGTTTTTGTTTTTCAGGTGTATACAACTCTTTGTGACCCTCAAGTGAGGTTTTCTTGGCAGAGATATTGGAGTGCTTTGCCATTCCTTCTCCCACTCATTCTACATGGGGGGACACTAAGCCAAACAGGATGAAGTGACTCACCCAGGATTATGCCATGAGTAAATTTCTGGGGTCAGATTTGAACTCAGGAAGATAAGACTTTCTGAATCCAGGCCATTCTGTACTAAGTCACCTAGCTATCCAAAGGTGTTCTTGTTCGGTCATTGTGTCAGACTCTCCATGATATCATCTAATGGGTCCCTGAGTTTACTTCACTAAATTACAGAACAGACTTTCCAATTGTATTGAGATAAGCACAGAAGATAGAAAGAGGCAAAAAGATGGTCCCTGTACTCAAGAAGCTGACAAGCTAATAGCAAGATAATAAGCAAAAATAATAAATATAATAAAAAAGCTATATGCTGGATACATGGGGAAAGTTCCCAAAGGGAGACAATGGGATTATGAGGGACTAAGGAAGGTTCCTGAGAAGGCAGGATTTTAGTTCAGACTTAAAGGAATAGAATCAGTGGCTAGAAATGAGTAAGGAGGGCATTGCAGGAATGGGGAAAATTTGGAATAGCCTGAGAAAAAGGGTCTTGTTCAGAGAATGTCCAGGAGGCCAGTGTAACTGTATTATAGAGGGTGATGGGTTTTGAATGGCCAAGTATTTTGTAGCCGCTGGAGTTTATTGATATGGGGTGGGGAGCTAAGGAATAGAAAATGACATCATTGAAACTTTGTTTTAGGAAACTCACTGTAATGATTGAAAGGTTACTAGAGTGGAGTGGGTAAAAACTAAATCAGGATATTTCCATAGTCCAGGTGTTAAATTATAACAAGGGACTGTACAAGGGGTAAAGAAAGGGAGTATTTGAGAGGGATTAAGAAGGTAAAATCAATATGCCTGGACAACAACTTGGATATGGAGGGTAAGAGACAGTGAGAAGGTGAGAATGACTTCCTAGTCTGTAAACCCGTAAGGTGATAGTATCCTTGTCAGAAACAGGGAAGATAAGAAAAATAATCTTACACACATTAGATTTAAGATGTCTCCTTCACATGTAGTTCCAGATGTCTGAAAGGCAGGTGGAGGTACAAAGAGAGTTTGCACTTTTGTCACATTATAGAATCTATTGACAGGAGACATGTTTTTGCTGAGTGCCTGAGCTCTTCTCATTATCTGCCCTTTTCTTTTGTCCATTTCCCAGCCTCTTCCCTATTTCAACTAGACTTTGGTGCAGGGGAAGCAAATCTATTACCAGAGTAAGTGCAAGGACCCTAAACATCTCATGTAGTATTTCTTGGATCAAAGGAGTTTTCAGATCTTCCCCCCCTTTTCTCTCTTTTTTCTATTGTTCTTTGTTTCCTTATGAATAAATTAGCAACCATTAATTTTTAATATTACTCTATATCCTATTGTCTCATCTAAAAAGTTTCTTCTTTGTCCATGCATATATTTATCTTCAACTTACTAATTTGCCTAATATAGTTAGCATTTCTGGAAGGGGTGAATTACATATTTACATATGTACCACACAAATATATTAGTAGAAGAAATTATATTAATGAGTGTCCATCTTTTCGTCATTTCCTTGCAAACTGTTCTTTTGTTCTATGCTGTGAGAAATTTTGAGCCTTTTTCATTCTTTTTCCCCCTTTAACTTCCTCAATCACTCTCAAGCAGGGTATAATTAGGAAAGGATATGGTTACACTTATAAATTATATATTTAAAAGAGAACTTATGGCAATAAGCATATTAATATGCACAGAACCAGCGTTTATCAGGAAACATGGATTTTTATTACCCATGGTATTTTGCCTTAATTGGAATTAGGAGCCAGTATTACAGAATCTCAGTGAGTTACATGTCATAAAAGGCCTTTTTTTCCCCTGTGGCCAAAGACTTAAGAATCAAAAACACGCCCACCAGTGATGAAAACCCGCCTTTCCTTGCCTGGGTCGTTTGTTTAGATTCATAAAATATTTCACCACAGACTCAGAAACGATGGTTTTTTCAATGTTCCAAATTCATTGACAGCCTGAGAAATCATGCTTACCTCACCACTGGGATTTTCCATTGAAAAAGATCACTGTATTTGCCGCAGAATTTATCTAGCAAAAAGATGTAAGAAGACAATAAATCAATCCCGTTATCAATGACTTCAACAAAAGAAACTAAACATAAAAAGTAGGACGTTTTACAAGTAAAGTCAATGAAACGGTTACAGAGCAATTGGT
>NC_045432.1:4309320-4355720 GCF_902635505.1 Sarcophilus harrisii
AGTGAGCCACTCCCAAGCATCATCCTGTCAACATGGAGACCTAAGAAGAGTAATTACTGTTGTCTGTCCTTCCTTCTTGAAGAGAACCATTACATCAGGGAGCTGATGCCATGACATGCAAGTGAATTGGATGAAGGTGAGGGAGGGCTGTGCAAGGACAACTGCCTCACTTTCCCCTCCAGAGCTATTTAGTCCAGTGGCAAGATATAGAACAAGAAAACTGAGATGGCAGAGAATAATATGGAAGGGGGACACCAACAGATAGAGAGGGATGTATTCTGGCTGATCCCAAAGGATTTATTCTGGCTAGATGAAAGACCTCAAACCAAGGAGCCACCCCAGAGCATCATCCGTACAACATGGAGACCTAAAAGAGTAATTACTGTTGTCTGTCTTCCTTTTGAAAGAAACCATACATCAGAGCTGATGCCATTTCTGCTAGTGATGTGAAAGGTGAGAGCTGTGCAAGAAATCCTACTTTCCTCAGACTATTTGGGTTCCAGTTGCAAGATATAGAACAAAAAGCTGAATCATGAGAATACTATTTGATTTAGTTGACATTCAACAGTAGAGGGGATTAGGTCATTCTTGATCCCAAAGTTTATTCTGGCTAGATTGAAAGACTCAAATCTAGGATGGACCCTGGCAGACTAACATGGTTATTGGAGAAAAAAAGGTTCTTATCCTTATGGGAAGCAATCCAACAAGATGAATTCTTTCTTGTGTATAAGTAAACATTGGCAAGTAAATCCTTGATTTGTGGATTGTTCATCCAGGTAAGACAAGTGTCCTTGATCTCTTATTGTTTTAGTTGACTTCACTAGTGGCTTAAGGTCATTTTACTCTTCTTCGTATGAAGGCCAAATTCTGTAGTCCTTCCCACTATCATGGCTGATGGAAAAGCCAGTTTGAGGACAGAGCCTGTATTTGGAAGAGAATTGGCCTGCCATGGAGTCAAGTTTGATCCAAATGGCTACTGTATTGACTCAGTACTTGGTGTACCATCTGAGCAACCACTTAACCCTTCTTGTTGGCCTCGTAGCTCTCCTGCTGAGAGATCCAGTAGGTCACCATGTTTGTCTCTGTCTCTGGGGTATATTCCTTCCTGATGCCTCGTCCCATGGCTACTTCTTTATACGTCTACTTGTGTTGTATATTGCAGGAGTCGCATCTAAATGGCCTTTCCTGTCTCTGACTATCTCCTGTCTGAGCACTCTAGGTGTTTAGTCTTTGTTCTCGATGTCCTGTCCAAATAAGATATCTCTCTTCCTTCCTCCTCTCCAATGCTACATATACATAGTCTATGTTTGTAATTGGAGAGTAGCCTAAATGGCTCTGCACATACCAGGTTATCCCTGAGTTTGTAGTCCTTGGGATTTAGATCTTCCACAGACAGTCCAGACAACAGCTGGATAGAAGTCCACTGCTTCACTTAGACATCTATGATGCCTCTACAAGAGGTACTTGAATGTCTGAAACTCAGGGGATTCAGGTATCCTTGCAATCCACTGGACACCAGTGACACTCAGTGTTGGACAAGCTCAGCCTAGCAACACTTACTTTGAACCTCTAGAGGTTGAGTCCTTTGATACAGGAAGTTAGGTTGTCTTGATCTCACATTTCCACTGAAAGGTGATCTCTTGGACAAGCCAGGCAAGCATCCTGAACAGAGTTGATTGATGTAATGCTTTAATGAATTATTAATGGACAGAATTGCATAAGAAAACCAGCAAGCATCAGTCTCTCATAAAATGCCATGGGTTAAGCTGTGATTTCCATGAGTTCATTGTTGCTCCCTGAGAAAAGAAAATGCCTTTGTACCTATTTGTTCAGTAATCTCCCCAGGGTTGGGTAAGCTATGTTTGCCTTATACAAATCCCAGGTTCTCCCTGAGTCCAGATGTGGGAAGGAAGAGATTAGTCTTAATTAGCTTTGAAAGATCAAGGATCCTGAACAAATGTATCAATTGACTTCACCTGGGTTCCACTCCCTAATTGGGGAGGTCTCTACACAAACTGTGTGAGTTTAGGCAAATACACTCCTAGCAATGAGAGTCAGTGTCCTTAAAATCTTCCCAACCTTGTCTGTCTGTATGCTGAGGCCGCTTCTAGTGTGTCCAATCTATATATAGTCAGAACTCTGGAACAGTGACATCTTGGGTTCCAAAGTACATTTAAGCCCTGGCATTTTGAGGAGGTAACATGACCCTCCAAAGCTCTGATGTTTTGTGTTCCAGGGACTTTCCAGCTATGATTTTCAACATTGCTCTTATCTCTTAGTCCACCCTGATCTCACATTCTATGATCCAAGGATGTTCCCAGCGCTGACATTCTGTACTCTTTAAACTAACATAACTACCCCCTCACAATCATGACTTTATTTTGAAAGTGAACCTGGGGTTACATAATGCCCTGTCTCATGGGTTCCCTTTCTTGAAGCTTTAAGGAATTGCTTTGTAATTTTAATGCTGGAGAAACTGAGGCAGGAGAGAGATTAGAGAGCTTTCAATATTTTATTAATTGGAGAGCATAATTGACTGGACAGGACTCTCGTCTCAAATTCTCCAGTCAGAGAGAGATTAAGATATACTGGGACCCAATGCTATATAAATTATTTGATAAAATAGGGAATGAAGGAGTCCTACCAAATTCCTTCTATGACACAGACAAGGTACTGATACCCAAACCAGGTAAGTTGAAAACAGAGAAAGAAAATTATAGACCAATCTCCCTAATGAATATTGATGCTAAAATCTTAAATAAGATATTAGCAAAAAGACTACAGAAAATCATCTCCAGGATAATATACTATGATCAAGTAGGATTTATACCAGGAATGCAGGGCTGGTTCAATATTAGGAAAACTATCAATATAATTGGCCATATTAACAACCAAATTAACAAAAACCATATGATCATCTCAATAGATGCAGAAAAAGCACTTGACAAAATCCAATATCCATTCCTATTAAAAACACTTGAGAGTATAGGAATAAATGGACTTTTCCTTAAAATAATCAGCAGCATCTATTTAAAACCATCAGTAAGCATCATATGTAATGGAGACAAACTGCAACCATTCCCAATAAGATCTGGAGTGAAACAAGGTTGCCCACTATCACTGTTACTATTTAATATTGTATTAGAAACGCTAGCTTTGGCAATAAGAGCTGAGAAAGAGATTAAAGGAATAAGAATAGGCAATGAGGAAACCAAATTATCACTCTTTGCCGACGACATGATGGTATATTTAGAGAACCCCAGAGATTCTACTAAAAGTTATTAGAAATAATCCACAATTTTAGCCAAGTTGCAGGATACAAAATAAACCCACATAAATCATCAGCATTCTTATATATCACTAACAAAATCCAACAGTCAGAGTTACAAAGAGAAATTCCATTTAAAGTAACTACTGATGATATTTTATATTTAGGAATCTATCTGCCAAGGGAAAATCAGAAACTTTATGAGCAAAATTACAGACCACTTTTCACAATAAATTAAGTCTGATCTAACCAATTGGAAAAATATTAAATGCTCTTGGATAGGGCGAGCAAATATAATAAAGATGACAATATTACCTAAACTAATCTATTTATTTAGCGCTATACCAATCAGACTCCCAAAAAACTATTTTAATGACCTAGAAAAAATAACAATAAAATTCATATGGAAAAACAAAAGGTCAAAAATTTAAAGGGAATTAATGAAAAAAAAAATCAAATGAAGGTGGCTTAGCTGTACCAGATCTAAAACTATATTATAGAGCAGCAGTTACCAAAACCATTTGGTATTGGCTAAGGAATAGATTAGTTGATTAGTGGAATAGGTTAGGTTCAAGGGATAACACAGTCAATAAATATAGCAACCTAGTCTTTGACAAACCCAAAGACCCGCTTTTGGGATAAGAACTTACTGTTTGATAAAAATTGCTGGGAAAATTGGAAACTAATATGGCAGAAACTAGGCATTGATCCACACTTAACACCATACACCAAGATAAGGTCAAAATGGGTTCATGGCCTGGGCATAAAGAATAAAATTATTAATAAATTAGAAGAACACAGGATAGTTTACCTCTCAGACCTGTGGAAAGGGAAGGACTTTATGACCAAAGCAGAACTAGAGATCATTACTGATCACAAAATAGAAAATTTCGATTATACCAAACTGAAAAGTTTTTGTACAAACAAAACTAATGCAGACAAGATTAGAAGGGAAGCAATAAACTGGGAAAATATTTTTACAGTCAAAGGTTCTGATAAAGGCCTCATTTCCAAAATATATAGAGAATTAACTCTAATTTATAAAAAATCAAGCCATTCTCCAATTGAAAAATGATCAAAGGATATGAACAGACAATTCTCAGATGAAGAAATTGAAACTATTTCTAGTCATATGAAAAGATGCTCCAAGTCATTATTAATCAGAGAAATGCAAATTAAGACAACTCTAAGATACCACTACACACCTGTCAGATTGGCTAAGATGACAGGAAAAAATAATGATGATTGTTGGAGGGGATGTGGGAAAACTGGGACATTGATGCATTGTTGGTGGAGTTGTGAACGAATCCAACCATTTTGGAGAGTAGTTTGGAACTATGCTCAAAAAGTTATCAAACTGTGCATACCCTTTGATCCAGCAGTGTTACTACTGGGATTATATCCCAAAGAGATTATAAAGAAGGGAAAGGGACCTGTATGTGCACGAATGTTTGTGGCAGCCCTTTTTGTAGTGGCTAGAAACTGGAAACTGAATGGATGTCCATCAGTTGGAGAATGGCTGAATAAATTGTGGTATATGAAAATTATGGAATATTACTGTTCTGTAAGAAATGACCAACAGGATGATTTCAGAAAGGCCTGGAGAGACTTACACGAACTGATGCTGAGTGAAATGAGCAGGACCAGGAGATCATTATATACTTCAACAACAATACTATATGATGACCAGTTCTGATGGACCAGGCCATCCTCAGCAACGAGATCAACCAAATCATTTCTAATGGAGCAGTAATGAAATGAACTAGCTATACCCAGAAAAAGAACTCTGGGAGATGATTTGCCCAGGGTCTTAGTGTCTAAGGCCAGCCTTGAACCCAGATTTTTCTGGCTCCAAACCCAGTGTTCTATGCACTGCATTAAGTGCTCTGTTTAAGGCCAAACAACAACAACAACAAAAACAACAACAACAACAACAACAACAACAACAACAAAAAAAAAAAAAAAACACAGTATACCTGGGAATATACAAAATCAGATAGTAAGGCTATAGCTGTAGTCATTGTGCTTGGTAGTAGGGCTGAGATTCCAATCAGAAGTGATTCCAATTCCAAAGCACTATTGATCAGAGAAATGCAAATTAAGATAACTCTGAGACACCACTACACAACTGTCAGATTGGCTAAGATGACAGGAAAAGATAGTGACGAATGTTGGAGGGGATGTGGGAAAATTGGGACACTGATGCATTGTTGTTAGAGTTGTGAACAAATCCAACCATTCGGGAGAGCAATTTAGAACTATGGTCAAAAAGTTATCAAACTGTGAATACCCTTTGATCCAGCAGTGTTACTACTGGGCTTATATCCAAAAAAGATCTTGAAGGAGGGAAAAGGACTTGTATATGCCAAAATGTTTGTGGCAGCCCTATTTTTAGTGGTTAGAAACTAGAAAATGAATAGATGTAGAAGGAAAGCAATAAACTGGGAAAACAGTTTTCCAGTCAAGGGTTCTGATAAAAGCCTCATTTCCAAAATATATACAGAAATGGCTCTAATTTATAAGAATTCAAGCCATTCTCCAGTTGATAAATGGTCAAAGGATATGAACAGACAATTCTCAGACAAAGTAATGGAAACTATTTCTAGCCATTTGAGAAGATGCTCCAAGTCATTATTAATCAGAGAATTGCAAATTAAGAGAACTCTGAAATACCCTTATACACCTGTCAGACTGGCTAGAATGACAGGGAAAGATAACGTGGAATGTTGGAGGGGATGAGGGAAAACTGAGACACTAATACATTGTAGGTGGAGCTGTGAATGAATCCAACCATTCTGGAGAACAATTTGGAACTGTGCTCAAAAAGTTATCAAACTGTGCACACCCTTTCATCCAGCAGTGTTTCTACTGGTCTTATATCACAAAGAAATCTTAAAGAAGGGAAAGGGACCTGTATGCACACAAATGTTTGTGGCAGGTCTCTTTGTAGTGGCCAGAAACTGGAAACTGAGTAGATGCCCATCAATTGGAGAATGGCTGAATAAATTGTGGTATATGAATATTATGGAAATTTATTTTTCTGTAAGAAATGACCAACAGGATGATTTCAGAAAGGCCTGGAGAGACTTACACGAACTGATGCTGAGTGAAATGAGCAGGACTAGATCATTATAAACTTCAAAAACAATACCATATGATGATCAATTATGATGGACCTGACCATCTTCAGCAATGAGATGAACCAAATCAGTTCCAATGGAGCAGTAATGAGCTGAACCAGTTACACCCAGTGAAAGAACTGTGGGAGATGACTAAGAACCAATACATAGTGTTGGAATCTTTACAAAGTGTTAAGCCATTGGAGTTGATTTAATCTTAGAAAGAGTTATCTTGGGCCAGAACTTGAACTAGGTATTAAGTACAACTGATGGAAACAATGCTTGTGTTCACACCTTTAGAGAGCTCATAGGTATCTAAGTACTCAATGGAGTTCACAGTTTGGGAGATTCAGGGTCTAGAAAGAGATGTCTGAATACACACCTTCCTTAGGGCCAGAGAGCATGCTGGGAGATATCCCACAATCCCACTGTCAGAGAAGTAGCATAAATACCGTTCCAGTGAGCGGCTCAAGAGAGTTCTGGGATACTTCGCCTGGGATTGGAGACAGAGCACTCTGGGAGATACAGAAGGTACTCACCTCAGTTTAGAGATTGAGAAGCCACAAATCAGGGCTGGTTGCAGGCTGAAGAAAGCAGAGGCAGAAGCCAAGGACAAAGCTGCAAGATCTCTTGGAGCCAGGCAGAGAGATAGGCCTCAACTAACTGGGCTAATTTGTAAGGAGAAATAAACACTTGCATTTTTACCAGCTGGCTGCGATTTTGGAGTAATTATTTATTTCAACTGAGACTAAGGCTGCCTCCAGGAAAACCTTCACAACATAGAATTTCCAATAGCTATATTTTTGCCCACCTGCATTTTGGACTTCCTTCACAGGCTAACTGTACAGTATTTCAAAGTCTGATTCTTTTTGTACAGCAATATAATGGTTTGGACATGTTTATTTATTTTGTATTTAATTTATACTTTAACATATTTAACACGTATTGGTCATCCAGCCATTAGGGAAGGGGGTGGGAGGGAAAAGGGGAAAAATTGGAACAAAATGTTTGGCAATTGTCAATGCTGTAAAATTATCCATGCATATAACTTGTAAATAAAAAGCTATTTAAAAAAAAATAAAGTGAAAAGGAACAGCAGAGAACAAAAGAAAACCTACCAGAATGTAAAGAAAATAGGGACAGCTTTGAACATAACAAAAAAAAAAGAAAAGAAAAGAAAAGAAAATGAATGGATGCCCATGAATTGGAGAATGGTTGGGTAAATTGTTGTATGTGAATGTTATGGAATATTATTGTTCTGTATGAAATGACCAGCAGGATAAATATAGAGAGGCTTGGAGAGATATACATGAACTGATGCTGAGTAAAATGTGCAGAAGCAGGAGATCTTTAAACACTTCAACAACACTACTGTGTGAGGTTGTATTCTGATGGAAGTGGATATCTTCAATAAAGAGAAGATCTAATTCCGTTCCAATTGATTAATGATGGACAGAATCAGCTACACACAGAGAAGGATCACTGGGAGGAATGTGGACTAATTGCATTTTTGTTTTTCTTTCCGGGTTATTTTTACCTTCTGAATCCAATTCTTCCTGTGCAACAAGAGAACTGTTCCGTTCTGCACACATACATTGTATCTAGGATATACTGTGACATTTAACATGTATAGGACTGCTTGCCATCCTGGGGAGGGGGTGGAGGGAGGGAGGGGAAAAGTCGGAGCATAAGTGAGTGCAAGGGATAATGTTGTAAAAATTACCCATGCATATGTTCTGTCAATAAAAAGCTATATATTAAAAAAAAAAAGAAATGATGAGCAGGCTGATTTTAAAAAACCTGCTGAGGGAAGTGAGCAGCACCAAGAGAATATCAAGTAAAAACAAGATTATGTGCTGATCACCTGTGTTGGACTTGGCTCTTTTCAGTAAGGTGGTGGTTCAAGACAATCCTACTGGTCTTGTGCTGAATTATGGGATCCTGCCTAAAGGGAGTACCAAGGCTACCTTGACCTTTAATGTACAATAAGTTTTCTACTACTTTGCAGAAACTCCCTTGCTAAGCAAGGAATATTGATTTGTGATTGTGGGAGCCAGTGTTTACCCCCAGGGTCACAGCCAGTGGCTATGTAAACAGGGATACCTGAATAGGGCCTCTTGCTTGTGGGCGAGCGGCTGAATGGCTGGATTGGCTCTCCTCCCATTGGTAGATAATGTGCATACACAATGTGGGTGAGCTGCTTCTCTGAATGGTGATTGGGAATTGTCTACTATTTATGTGCTGATCACACTTGCAAAAATGTATATCAACAAGGCTGTACGGCATAGTAAACTGGAGCTCTTTTCATACTCTATGAGCCTTCCACCACATTCATCTCACCTTTGATATCAAAGGACTCATATGCCATGAGCTCTTAAAAGACAGTTGCAACAGTATTGTAATAAAAAAGACCCATTCGCATCCAGAAAGAGAATTATGGAGACTAGATGTGTATCAAAACCTAGTATTCCTACCTTTGTTGTTGTTCTTCTTTGTTTGCTTGGTATAAGAGAAAAGGGTGGAGAGAAGAAAAGAGAAAGAGAACATTAAGGGAGGTTTTGGGTCAAAGCAAAATAGACCTTTGAGGAATAACAGTATATAAAATGAGATGGATGGAAATGTTCAATTAGTAATCATAACTATGAATTTGAAAGGGATGAGTTCTCCCATAAAACAGAAGTAGATTGATTGGAAGAAGGATGGATTAGAAAGCAGAATCTAATAATATGTTGTTTAGGTCAAGACACACAGCTGGTACAAAAGACATACAGAGTTAAACTATGGGAGTGGAGCACATCTATTCTGCTTCAGGTGAAGCAAAAAAGGCAGAGATACATATCATGATCTCAGACAAAGTAAAAACAGACCTACGTAAATGAATGACACAAGTAGGGAAATTAGAGTTGTATAAAAAGGTGCTACAGATAATGAAATCATAAAACATTTCAACATCACATTTCTCTGATAAATACCCAGAGTATTTATCAGAGTAAATACACTGGGAGTTATGTGAGATTTATAAAAATAAGAGCCATTCCCAATTGAATAATAGTCAAAGCATATGAACAGGGAATTTTTAGAAGAAAAAATCATAGTTATCTCTAGTCACTTCACAATGACATTTTTATACAAATCCATACAAAAACAACTCAGAGTTATCACTCTACATCAATCATAAATGACAAATGCTGGCATTGATGAAGGAAAATATTTGCATTAAAATTGTTGGGGGTGTTGCCTGCTAGTCCACATCCCCTCCAAGAATCATCATTATTTTTTCCTGTCATCTTAGCCAATCTGACAGGTATGTAGTGGTATCTTAAAGTTGTCTTAATTTGCATTTCTCTGATTAATTATGACTTGGAGTATCTTTTCATATGACTAGAAATAGTTTCAATTTCTTCATCTGAGAATTGTCTGTTCATATCCTTTGACCATTTTTTAATTGGAGAACGGCTTGATTTTTTATAAATTAGAGTTAATTCTCTATATATTTTGGAAATAAGGCCTTTATCGGAACCTTTGACTGTAAAAATAGTTTCCCAGTTTATTGTTTCCCTTCTAATCTTGTCTGCATTAGTTTTGTTTGTACAAAAACTTTTCAATTTGGTATAGTCGAAATTTTCTATTTTGTGATCAGTAATGATCTCTAGTTCTTCTTTCTTCATAAATTCCTTCCCCTTCCACAGGTCTGAGAGGTAAACTATCCTGTGTTCCTCTAATTTATTAATAATTTCATTCTTTATGCCTAGGTCATGAACCCATTTTGACCTTATCTTGGTGTACGGCGTTAAGTATGGATCAATGTCTAATTTCTGCCATATTAGTTTCCAATTTTCCCAGCAATTTTTGTCAAACAGTAAGTTCTTATCCCAAATCCTGGGGTCTTTGGGTTTGTCAAAGACTAGGTTGCTTTAGTTGTTGACTGATTTGTCCCTAAAACCTAACCTATTCCACTGATCAACTAATCTATTCTTAGCCAATACCAAATGTTTTTGGTAACTGCTGCTCTATAATATAATTTTAGATCTGGTACAGCTAAGCCACCTTCATTTGATTTTTTTTTCATTAATTCCCTTGAAATTCTTGACCTTTTGTTTTTCAATATGAATTTTGTTGTTATTTTTTATTGATCATTAACATAGTTTTGTGGGAGTCTGATTGGTATAGCTCTAAATAAATAGATTAGTTTAGGTAATATTGTCATCTTTATTATATTTCCTCGCCTTATCCAAGAGCATTTAATATTTTTCCAATTGGTTAGATCAGACTTAATTTGTGTGAAAAGTGGTCTGTAATTTTGCTCATAAAGTTTCTGATTTTCCCTTGGCAGATAGATTCCTAAATATTTTATATTATCAGTAGTTACTTTAAATGGAATTTCTCTTCGTTACTCTGACTGTTGGATATTGTTAGTGATATATAAAAATGCTGATGTCTTATATGGGTTTATTTTATAACCAGCAACTTTGCTAAAGTTGTGGATTATTTCTAATAACTTTTTAATAGAATCTCTGGGGTTCTCTAAGTATACCATCATATTGTCGGCAAAGAGTGATAATTTGGTTTCCTCATTGCCTATTCTTATTCCTTTAATTGCTTTCTCAGCTCTTATTGCTAAAGCTAGGGTTTCTAATACAATATTAAATGGTAATATTAGTGGGCAACCTTGTTTCACTCCAGATCTTATTGGGAATGGTTGCAGTTTGTCTCCATTACATATGATTCTTACCGATGGTTTTAAATAGATGCTGCTAATTATTTTAAGGAAAAGTCCATTTATTCCTATACTCACAAGTGTTTTTAATAGGAATGGATGTTGGATTTTGTCAAATGCTTTTTCTGCATCTATTGAGATGATCATATGGTTTTTGTTAATTTGGTTATTAATATGGCCAATTATATTGATAGTTTTCCTAATATTGAACCAGCCCTGCATTACTGGTATAAATCCTACTTGATCATAATGTATTATCCTGGGGATGATTTTCTGTACTCTTTTTGCTAATATCTTATTTAAGATTTTATCATCAATATTCATTAGGGAGATTGGTCTATAAATTTCTTTCTCTGTTTTCAACTTATCTGGTTTAGGTTTCAGTACCATGTCTGTGTCATAAAAGGAATTTGGTAGAACTCCTTCATTCCCTATTTTATCAAATAATTTATATAGCATTGGTGCCAATTGTTCTTTAAATGTTTGAAAGAATTCACATGTAAATCCATCTGGTCCTGGGGATTTTTTCTTAGGGAGTTTTTTAATTGCCTGTTCCATTTCTTTTTCTGAAATGGGAGTATTCAAGCAATGTACTTCCTCCTCTGTTAGTCTGGGAAGTCTATATTTTTGGAAGTAGTCATCCATTTCACTTAGCTTATCAAATTTATTGGCATAAAGTTGAGCAAAATAACTCCTTATTATTTCTCTAATTTCCTCTTCATTAGTGGAAAGTTCTCCCTTTTCATTTTTAAGACTACTACTAAAAGGAGGGATCTTTTTTCTAATCAGACTTACCAAAGGCTTATCTATTTTATTGGCTTTTTCATAGAACCAACTCTTAGTTTTATTAATTAGTTCAATAGTTTTTTACTTTCAATATTTTTAATTTCTCCTTTTAATTTTAGAATTTCAAATTTAGTATTTGATTGGGGGTTTTTAATTTGGTCCTTTTTTAGTTTTTTTTATTTGCAAGCCCAATTCATTAATGTTTTCCTTCTCTGTTCTATTCAAGTAAGCCTCTAAGGATATAAAATTCCCTCTAATTACCCATTTGGCTGCATCCCACAAATATTGGTATGACGTCTCATCATGTTATTATCTTGAGTGAAATTATTAATTGTATCTATAATTTGCTGCTTCACCCAATCATTCTTTAAGATGAGATTGTTTAGTTTCCAATTACTTTTTGGTCTATTTCCCCCTAACTTTTTGTTGAATGTAGTTTTTATTACATTGTGATCTGAAAAAAAAGCATTTACCATTTCTGCTTTCTTGCATTTAATTTTGAGGTCTTTATGTCCTAATATATGGTCAATTTTTGAATAGGTTCCACGAACTATTGAGAAAAAAGTATATTCCTTTCTATCTCCATTCAATTTTCTCCAAAGATCTAACATACCTAATTTTTCTAATATACTATTTACTTCTTTAATTTCTTTCTTATTTGTTTTGTGGTTTGATTTGTCTAATTCTGAGAGTGCAAGGTTGAGATCTCCCACTATTATAGTTTTGTTGTCTATTTCTTCTTGCAACTCTCTTAACTTCTCCTTTAGGGAGTTAGATGCCATACCACTTGGTGTATACATGTTTAATATTGATATTGCTTCATTGTTTATGCTGCCTTTTAGCAGGATGTAGTTACCTTCCTTATCTCTTTTAATTAGATCAATTTTTGCTTTTGCTTGATCTGAGATAAGGATGGATACCCCGCTTTTTTGATTTCGCCTGAAGCATAATAGATTTTGCTCCAGCCTTTTACTTTTACTCTATATGTATCTCCCTGCTTTAAATGTGTTTCTTGTAAACAACATATTGTAGAGTTCTGACTTTTGATCCAGTCTGCTATCTGCCTCCTCTTTATGGGGGAGTTCATCCCATTCACATTTACAGTTAGAATTACTAATTCTGTATTTCCTGCCATCCTAATAACCTCAGATTATGCTTTACTTTTTCTTGTCTCCCCGACCCTCTTTCCCCTTTTTGAACTTATGTACCCCACTTGTATCACGATGCTTGCCCTCTTTAGAATCCCTCCTTCCCCCCTTTTGAATCTTTTCCCCTTCCTTTCCTTATTACTCTTTTTCTTTTCCCTTTTCCTCTCCCCATTTTTTAATGAGGCAAGCGAGAATTTTCTTTAAAATCAAATGTCAATGATTTTTTCTTTGAGCCAACTCTGATGAGAGTAAGATTCACACAATGTTCCTCCCCCTCTCTAAATTCCCTCAGATATGATAAGTTTCCTTTGCCTCTTTGTGGGATGTGGTTTCCCTCTTTTTATCCCTCCTTCCCACCTTATTCTGCCATCATCCCTTTTCCATATCTACTTCCCTTTTTTATGTTATATCAGTAAAATCAAATCATATGTGTATTCTTTTTGTATAACCACAACAGAAATACAATTCTCAAGAGTTCTTTTTACCTTTTCTGCATCTCTTGAGTCCTATGGTTGGAGATCAAATTTTTTGTTTAGTTCTGGTTTTTTCCTTAGAAACAAATGGAATTCATTTGTTTCATTAAATGTCCATCTTCTTCCCTGGAAGAAAATGCTCAGCTTAGCTGGGTAGTTTATTCTTGGCTGCATTCCAAGTTCTTTTGCCTTTCGGAATATCAGGTTCCAGGCCCTTCGATCCTTTAATGTGGAGGCAGCCAGATCTTGGGTGATCCTTATTGTGGCACCTCGGTATTTGGTTTTTTTTTTTTTTTTGGCTGCTTGTAAAATTTTTTCCTTAATCTGATAGTTCTGAAATTTGGCCACAATATTCCTTGGGGTTTTTATTTTAGGGTCTCTTTCAGAAGGTGTTCGATGAATTCTTTCAATGCCTATTTTACCTTCTGATTCTATTACATCTGGGCAGTTCTCTTTGATGATTTCTTGTAAAATAGTATCTAGGCTCTTTTTTTCATCATAATTTTCGGGAAGTCCAATAATCCTCAGATTATCTCTCCTAGATCTATTTTCCAAGTCTGTCATTTTTGCAAGTAGATAATTCATGGTTTTTTCCAGTTTGTCATTTTTTTGGTTTTGCTTGACTGATTCTTGCTGTCTCAATGAATCATTGGTTTCTATTTGTTCAGTTCTAATTTTTAAAGAATTATTTTCTTCATTAGCTTTTTAAATTTCTTTCTGTATATGTCCAATTGAGTTTTTAAATGAATTGTTTTGATCTATGGAATTTTTTCCATTTCACTAATTTTTTTTTAGTGAATTATTTTCTTTTTCCAATTCACAGATCCTACTTTCTTGTGAGTTCTTTGTCTTTTCCAACTCACAAATCCTACTTTCTAGTGAAATCTTTATTTTTTCCAATTCACAATTCTTACTTTCCTGAGATTTTTTTACTTTTTCCAATTCACAAATTTTGTTTCCCTGCACTTCCTGGGAATTTTTTATCTTTTCCAATTCGTATTTCAGGAAGTTGTTGCTCTCTTGTAAGGCTTCTCTTTCCTTTCCCCATTTATCTTCTAACTCTCTTTTGAGACTTTTAATGGTCTCTTCTATGAGAGCATCACATAAAAGAGGACAGTCTGGTGATTGTTTGCTGTTAGGCTCTTCAGGTTTGCTGACCTGCTCTTTTTCTGCATAGAAGCTGTGGATCTTTCTTTTCATCTTTTTATTTATGTTTTAAAGCCTTTAGGGTATGCCTCCTAGGCAAGGGGGTTACCAGCTTCCTCTGCAGAACAGGAGAGATGTAAACCGGTTTCCAGCTCCGAGGTATGGGAGTGCTCTGAGTGAGAGTTTTCCCTTCCCCAACAGGAGGTGGATTCAGCACTGGCTGAGCTATCGAAGTGCCCAGTAGGCCTGTGTGGGTCACCGATTGCCCTAGGTTAGAAACTAAGTGGTGAAAGTGTCACTGCCCCAGGCCAGAGCCTCTTGTAGGGCTGTGGGTATTCACAGCTGACCACAGACCTCCAATTCTACTGGAACTCTGCCCGGAACTCTGCCCCAACGTCTCTGCCCGACAAATCGGCCCTGGGAAAGCTCTATGGCCCCACGCCAAGCCCCCCACTGCGCATATTAGAGGCTAACCTGGGCGGTGCCCTCCTGCTGTGCAGGTTCACAACTGCCCCAAGGAAAAGCCCGTACTGCAGGTTGGGGCTGCGTGCTTGTGCTGAGATCTGTGCTTTCACTTTTGGTTTCAGGCTCTCCTCAGAACCTAATTTCTCTCCCAGTCTATGGTGATCACACCCTGGCCCTGAAACAAACATTTTTTGGAGAGACTGCAGATTTTCTTTGGCTGGTGAGTTGTTATACTTCTTATCTTTATGAATTGTAGCAGTCAAGACTATTTTTGAGGTTCGATATAATATTGATAAAGAGGGTAAGAGAAGAGCTTAAAAGGGTGCCCCGAGGCCCGGGATCCCTTTTGCACGAACCCGGTGAATCTTTGTTTAAATTATGAAAAGGTTAATCCTCTAGAGGGGAGGGTTTCCTGGTGCCCCTCCCTAAAGTTTTTTGCTTATTGATTTTGTGAAAAGTTTTGACATTTTTTAGAAATTTTTCCTGGCCCAAAAAACTCCCGAAGGTCGATAATAACAGCCCAAAAAAATTTTCTTTAAAAACTTCTTTTAACATTTGAAGATTAAAACATTTTTAATGGGCAAATGGCCAAACCCTGGGATGACTTTACTTTCTGGAAAACCCAGGGGATTTAAAATATTAAAATTTTGTCCCCTAAAGAGGTGCCTAAAAAAGGATCATTTACGGAATTTGGGAAAATTTTACCAAAAGGAAAGAATTAAAGGGTGGCAAAACCACCTTCTAAGTTTTTGCCTTGAAGGTGTTTTTGACATTTTTTTTTTTCCTCAAAACTTCGAATTTTTATATTCCCCCCCATTCCTTTAAAGAGACCCACATGTAATGCTTAAAACATTTATTAATTTTAAAATCAAACCCTAAGGGCTTTTTTTCTGGACCCCTGTTTTTTTTTTCCTTGTTTCCCTTTCAATTTTTTTTGACAAAAATAAAAAGGAAAAATGGGTGTCCCATTCCTTGCCAAAGGGCTTTCCCCATACCCACCCTTCCCCTTTTTTTCCTTCCCCTCTGACCCTCTTTAACCCCATACAAGGGAAAATGGTTTCTCAAGTTTAAATAAAAAATAAGGTTTTTTTAAGACCTTTTTTTTTTTCAATCGCCTTTTTCAAAGTTTTTTAGAAGGAAGGGCCCTTCCCCCACTTTCAATGGGGACAACTGGATTTTTTCCCGTTCTGAAAAGTTTTGGACAAATAAAAAAGGTTTTCTTTTTGAAGGCTTTCGCCAGAAGAAAACGTTTACCCAGGTTTCCTGGCACCCAATCCTTTGGGGCTAAGGGTAAACAGGGAAAGTTATTAAAACGGTTTTTCCTCAAAAAAAAAAAGTTTAAAGTTTTGGCACAATTGTGGGAACAGGGGTTAAGGGACCTAAAACCCCTTTGAAAATTTTATTTATTTTTTGGGGAATGGTTTGTATTCTTCTAAATTTGCAGCAGTTCTCTGTACATTTGAAAAATGAGGCATTTATCAGAGAATCTTGCTGTAAAGATTGTTTTCCAGCTTTCTGCTATGCTTGTTTTTGGTCACATTGGTTTGTTTTGTTAAAAATTTTTAATTTAATATAGTCAAAATTACCTATTTTGCATTTTATAATGCTATCTCTTAGTTGGTCATGAATTTTTCTTTTTCCCATAGGTCTGACAGATAGGCTATTCCTTGCTCTTCTAATCCCCATATGATGTCACCTTTGATGTCGAAATCATGCAATTGTTTTGACATTCTGGTCTATACCAGGAATAGTGGGTTGGTTCAGTATTAGAAAAATCATCAACACAATGGACCATATCAGTATGAAATGCAAAAGAAATCATAAGATTATTATCTTAATTATCACAATAAATGTTGAAGAAACATTTGACAAAATAAAAGTTCCATTCATATTAACAACACTAGAGAGAATAGGAGTAAGAGGAGTGTTTCTTTAAAAAATGAGCAGTATCGACCTAAAGCCATCAGGAAGCATTATTGATAATGGGGTCAATTAGAAGCCTTCCCAGTAAGATCTGGATGAATAAAGGATGCCCATCATCACCACTATTATTCAATATAGAAATACAAATGTTATTTCCAACAATAAAAAAAAGAAAAAATCATGGGAATTAGAACAGGTAATGAGGAAACAAAATTATTACTTTGTTGATGATATGATGCTATTGCTTTGAGAGTCCAGGAGAAACAACTAAAAACTATAAGAAACAGTTAACAACCTGAGCAAAGTTACAGGATATAGAATAAACCCAGATAGCATTTCTTTATATGACCAACAAAGCCCACCTGAAAGACATGAGAAATTTCATTAAAATAACTGTAAACAATGTATTATAGTTAGGAATATTTCTTTTTTTATTTTTATTTTATTTTTTATTTTTTACTTAATAGCCTTTTATTTACAGGATATATGCATGGGTAACTTTACAGCATTAACAATTGCCAAACCTCTTGTTCCAATTTTTCACCTCTTACCCCCACCCCTCCCCAGATGGCAGGATGACCAGTAGATGTTAAGTATATTAAAATATAAATTAGATACACAATAAGTATACATGACCAAAACGTTATTTTAGTTAGGAATATTTCTGAAAAGACAAACCCAGGAACCATGTGGACACAATCACATAATACTTTTCAAACAAATAATGTCAGATCTAAACAGATGGAAAAATATTAATTGCTCATGTGTAGACTGAGTTGTAAAAATAACAGTTTTGCCACAATTAATTTATATAGTTAGTGCCATATAAATCAAACTACCAAAGTGACTGGGCCTGGGCTAGGAAAAAATAATGAAAATAATCTGGAAATATAAAAGATTAAGCAAGAATATCAAGATTATTATTGAAAAAAATATAAAGGAAGGTGTTTAAACCTTCCAAACTATCTTATAAAGTAGTAATCATCAATACTTTCTAGTACTGACTAAGAAATAGAATGGTGGTTCAGTAGAATAGACTTGGTGGAGAAGATATCGTAATCAACAACAAAAATAACTCAGTGTGTGGCAAATCCAATGACCCTGCATTTGGGACAAAAATTCATTTAATAAATCTATGGAGAAGACCAGAAAACAATAGGCAGGGACAGCACTCTATGTACTCTATCATCCAGCTGACCATGGTTGTGCTACCATGTCCACACTGGGTCCTTCTGATGCCTGTGCAAATATTTCTATATGGAGGAGTTTATTGAGAGGACACCTGGCAGAGCTTTCCAGAATGCTGAAGCGATAGAAAAAGTAGGATGTAAACAGCAATTCTACCAAGATATGAATTCAGACCAATAAGTGACTGTTGAATGCTAATGAGGTGAAATTGTACAGTTTTTCTTTTTTTGGAAATGACTTTTACATTTCTTCACATTAAAAAAAGAAACTTACCCCTTATCCTTTCAGTTTTAGAACAACAAGAGAGATGAGAATACACTAGTGAGAATGCAGTACAAGAAGAAGAAAAATCCAATGGCCAAACAGTTCTGTCTGCCAGAGCATCTTTTGCCATCAAAGCATGGTTTCCCCAGGGGACATCAGAATTTGGCTTTTAAATCTCCACGAAGAAAAGATGAAGGACCATAAGGTTGCATGTTAGCAATCAGGTCCAGGACATAAATGAGTCAGGGCAGCCTTTACATTTACCTGAAAAAAAAAATGCAAAGCACAGAGGATTTGTACTTGACCACAGTGCCTAGCATATACACAGCAGGTACTTAATAAATGCTTGTTGTATTGGCTATGCCCATAAGAGTTAAGAAAACTTTTTTTCCCCCTCCAAATGTCTTGTCTATCTCTCCAGAGTCTATTCTTATATTAGGGTCTCCTGCATGCAATTTTCAGGTCAAGAAATTAAAGCTATCAGTAGGCATATGAAAAAAAAAAGTTTCACATGTGCCATCTTCCCCCCCTTCCCCGTGGCAATTTGGATTAAGTCACTTGCCCAGGGTCACACAGCTAGGAAATGTTAAGTGTCTGGGGTCAGTTTTGAACTCAGGTTCTCCTGACTTGAAAGCTGGTGCTCTATCCACTGCGCCACCTAGCCGCCTTTACCTGTGCCATTTTAAAGGGGATTGAGGGTGGGATGGAAGGGAGAGAATCTGGATCTCAAAGGTTTTAAAAGAAATGTAAATTTTTTATGTGTAACTGGAAAACTGAAATATTAAATAATAAAAATGCAATCTCTCACTTAAACTTTTTAATGAAAAAGTGTCAATTTTATATAGTGACAACTCAATTGTTTTGAAAAATATGAATATATTCTGAAGTCATACAAATTTCCCTATTGGCAAAATCCAAAAATATCTCTTATTCTTCACCCTGGGTTAGTCCATCTCCTTTTTTTCTAGATGTGTAAAATGTGCATCCTCATTTGTAAGGGTCCTTGAAATGGGCCAGCACAGTGCAACAGGAGGTTTGAGTGGCCCGGAAGTAATTTTCTGTGGCTAGGGACTGCCCCATGGGGAGGATCCTGGTCATATTGGGATACCTTCATAATGGGAGACAGCTCCCGCTCTCGTTGGCTGTGTATGTGACCTCACAGACCCTTTTTAAGCCCACTGCCAGCGGGAGGTCAATCTCTTTATCCTGGAGTAGCTGAGCGGAGTGGATGGATAGCCAAGAGAGGTAAAGGAGGGTTGATGGGGGTGAACATGGGGTCTCCAGAACCTTTGGCCGGGGTTTTAGGGAAAGTGGCAAGTAAATAAAGGGTAACTGGGTTTTCTTGGAGCTATCGGTTTGGGAATTAAAACAAAAATTTCAACCCCAAGGGGGGCCCTGAAATCAACTCAAAGGTCAGGCCAGGTTTCTAACCCTAAATTGGGCTTTAAATAAGGTTCCTGTTTTTGTGAATACCTCTAAAATCTTTTTACACCAGGTCTTTCTCATTGTTTTTTCTTAACCAAATTTTTTTTTATGGCCTGTTATTTATAATATAATTTTTTTTTTAAAAATTTTATTTTTTGAAAAAACCCTTTTTTTTGGAAAGAAAAATTAAAATTTTTAATTTTTAAAAAAATAAAGCAAATTAAACCATTTTATGAAAATCAAGCCATTCCCAATTGAAAAAATGGTCAAAGGATTAAAACACAATTCTCAGATGAAGAAATTGGCACTATTTCTAGTCATATGAAAAAGATTATCATTATTAATCGAGAATAAATTAAGACAACTTAAGATACCCTACCACCTGTCAGATTGGTAAGATGACAGAAAAAATAATGATATTGTTGAGGATGGGGAAAACTGGGACTTGATGCATTGTTGGTGGAGTTGTGAACGAACCAACTTCTGGAAGTAGTTTGGAACTATGCTCCAAAAGTTATCAACTGTCATACCCTTTGATCCACAGTGTTACTACTGGGCTTATTCCCCAAAGAGATCATAAAGAAGGGGAAAGGGGCCTGTATGTGCACGAAATGTTTGGCAGCCTTTTTGTAGTGGAAAACGGAAACTTGGTGCCCATCAGTTGGAGAATGGATGAATAAATTGTGGTATATGAATATTATGGAATATTATTGTTCTGTAAGAACTGACCAACAGGATGATTTCAGAAAGGCTTGGAGAGACTTACACAAACTGATGCTGAGTGAAATGAGCAGGACCAGGAGATCATTATATACTGCAACAACAATTCTATATGTCAGTGTTTCTCAAAGTCTGGTCCAGAGCATCCTGGGAATCTTTGAAAACCTTTCAGAGAGTCCACAAATTTATACTTAGTTTTTGTTTTTAATGTGATCAATATCTATAACTATTAACCACATAAAAAAACCTTTTGGACAGTCCTCAATAATTTTAATAGGAAAAGATATTGAGAAGAAAAGTTTGAGGACCACTGCTATGTGATGATAATTTGATGGAGTACCCTTTCACAATGAGATGAACAAAATCAGTTCCAAAGAGCGTAATAAACTAACCATAAAGTCAAAGAACTCTGGGGAAGACTAGAACCATTACATGGAATTCCCAATTTATATTTGTCCGTCTGCATTTTTATTTCCGTCACAGGCTAATAGTATGCTATTTCAAAGTCTGATTCTTTCTGTACAGCAAAATAACTGTTAAGACATGCATACTTATACTGTATTTTATTTATACTTTAACATATTGTATTGGTCAACCTGCCATCTGGAGGAGGGAATGGGGGGAAGGAGGGGAAAAAGTGGAACAAAAGGTTTGGCAATTGTCAGTGTTGTAAAATTACCCATGTGTGTATCTTGCAAATAAAAAGCTATTAAAAAAATAAATAAATAGGTCCTCCCTACCCCTTTTCTTTCTGATCTCTAGAGGACACTGATCTTTTAATGGTATTGTCAGATCAAATGTATGCACCGTATTATGGGCCTTTGGACATAGTTCCAAATGCTTTCCAGAGTAGTTGGAATAATTCATAAATCCACCAGCAATGCATTACAGTCACAATTTACTCACATCCTCTCCAACATTTGTTGTTTTTCTTTTCTCTCATATTGCCCAGTCTAATAGGCACATTATATATAAGATGTAAATACATACACACATACATATTTATGTTTATTTTGTCTTCTCTGATATAAAACATGCCCCTGAAAAGAAGGGATTTTTTGGGGTATCCCTAGTGCCAAGCACAGCGTTTGTTTCATAGTAAATGCTTAAGAAATGCTTATTGCTTAGTTCCTTGATATTTAGGGGAAGGAGGGTCTTTCATGAAATATTCATGAAATAATATCACAGATGTAACTGTCTTACTTGCCTTATGCTTGGGCTTACCTCAGGAAATATAACTGGGTATAGAATTTGCCTATGATACTTGATGTCTTTGTTGTATCTTGGGGATAATGGCACACCTAATGTTCTTTTTCTCCACTGCCTCTTCAAGACCCCCTCTCTTCTCAATCAGTGTCAATGATATTGCTCTGAGTTTTCAAAGTCCCCGCTCTGTCATATTTACATGCTTCTCTTGCTCTGCTCTCTTGCAAACACACATCTTATGACAATCCCTGAGCTTCCCAAATTACTCTGTGCACAGCAGCTTGGACATTACCTCAGGATAATCCCTGGCATCTCAACCCTGAGGTACTTCCTCCATCCAGCTCAACTGCCCCTTCTCTGAAGCCGTTGCTCCCCTAGCACTTGCTGCATAGGGCTGAAGATGTGGAGGAAATTTTCCCATTCCTTCAGTGATTCACCAAATGTTGTTCCCCTCCAGGCAATTATCTGCTGGGTCCCAGGAGGTCAACTGCATGTAGCTGTCCCCTGCAAAATGTCAATCTGTCTGGGTTCTTTTCTCCCAAATGGGTTTTTCTCTAGAGAACCCTGGGTCCTTCGAAAAGTAATCTGGGCTTCTCTGTTAAGGGCAGAACTCTGGGATTCTGGAAGGGTTAAGTCCATGGGATTATTGAAGCAATGGTTATCTCCTTCCGCATGGTGCTTGATGCCTAAGTTCTTGTGATTGATTGAATCTCACCAAAAAATGGTTTCCTACTATCATGATTCTTTTGTACTGAGTGTGGAGCATACAAACTAGGAGCCTCAGCCAGATTCAATCAGGGCCAGAGAAGACCAGCGGCCTGGAGGCGGGAGCTCAAGCTCTGGGAGCCAAGGAGAGATCCGTTTCCATCTTCATCAGCCTTGTGGTAGCTGGCCTGTCCTCCTGCATTCTCTCCACTGAAACCAAGTCCCCTCTGAAGGCCCCGAGAAAGCAGCGAGGACCGGGGGGACAATAAGTAACACCTGGCTATTCTCCTGAACTGAAAGGAAGGCTGCTCCAAGACCTCCAGAAAACCAAACATTATACTTCTCTACAGGTACAGGTGAAACTCTGGTGGAGCGGAAAGGAATGACAGATGGACTAATCACTCTGTACATTATTCTGTGTCCCTCCAACATCGAGTCGGGCCATTAGCTCCCCTTTAAAATCAGGTTCTACCATTTCCACATATTTAAATTCTGTCCCATTTTACATTGGGGTAGGTCATTCTTACTGTTATTGCAGGAATTTACATGGTGTTCCAGTAGTTTGAAAATAGAATGAAAAAAGGACAAAACTTCCACTTCCCGTTGATTTCTAACGGGCTTAGTGTGTTCACTTGCTAATGAATCAAATGGCATACCACCTTAAAACCTCTCCTCCCTATTGGGGGGTGAAAATGCTTGAAACTGTGCCATCTAAACCATGGAAGGGTCGGTGGGCTTGGGGGGGGGGGGCATGTGTGTGATTTTGCTAGACCTAGTCAGGTCTTGGAGTTTTTGCAATCAGCCCTTTGACACCGATTTCCTTCCTGCTGGATTCCGCTAGATCTGGACCTACCTTCATGCTGAGCATCCCAGATTCCCCTTTCCAGATTTGGTTCCATGTCAGTAGGGCCGGCGTCTGTCGCACCTCTAGGATGTTTGCCGGGTGTCTGCATGGAGACAAACCGCGAGAGGGGTAATGCTGTCCTCCTTGGGATTCTGCCATGGCAAAAGGATCCTCCTACAAGGGTGCAGATCACAGTGGAGATGATTCCGTATACACTCCCATGCATGCAATTATGTATATACTCCCCTGATTACTCTGTGTGTACTCGGGCCTTTAGATATCTATAGGTAATTTGCCACTTGCTGAAAAAATGTTTCGGCCTCTTGAGAAAAATCAACCCCCCTTTTAATAGGTATTATCCCCGGAAACGCAGGGAAAAAAATCAGGGGAGTCCCGCTTAAAGATTTTCAGCAAGTTCTTGTATTTTGCTGAGAATCCCTTCTCTGTTTTCCCAAAAGAAGTCTCCCTAGGTGAAACAGGAGTGTCAGGTGTCTCCAGAGCATGCTTAGAGAGCTTTATGACAGGGAAGCCTTCCTTGTCTGGACCTGCATACAGCTTTTGTTTTCTATTGCATTAAGGTCAGTAGCCCAAATGTCAATTCAGCTAGAGCTCTGTCTAACTCTGAGTCATCCATCCTTCCCTCGATGTCCCCCTTGCCCTCTGTGTCTTTTTCCTCCCCGTTTCCATAAACGGGCTCCTTCTCAAGCACCCCAAGGGGAGTTTAGCTGCTTCCTGTCACCCCCAACCCTGTCAGCCTGACTTAAAAAACCCAGGGCTCTTGTCGGCTCCAGACCCACTTCCAAGGGAAGGTTGAACTTTGGCCTCTTCCCCCAGCCAGAGAATGGCTATAGGGAGATGGAGGCCAAAATAAGTGATTTGAGGGGGCTCCCACTGCTCTGGTGCTGATGTCCCATAGCTCCCTTTCCTCTCCCCTCACTTCTCCCTCTGCTCTGGGAGGAGACCAGCCCCAACCAGCAGTGACATCACAGTGACTGCCCCTTCCCACCTTCTGTTAAATGCAAGTCTCCCTCTCAGTGTGAGGATGCACGGAAGGAGAGCCCTCAAAGGTCTGGGGGCCCCTTGTGCCCCTTGCAGATGGACCAACCCCGAGGCTCCTGCTAATGCCTAAGGCCTCCCTCCACAGCCCCACGGAAATTTGGGTTCCAGTACTTTGACAGTCTAATGATGGGAGTTGTAGCATCTGCTGCAGCCCAATAAGCCTCCTCTCCTTTTCTCCTCCCTTCCCATTCCGCTCCCTCCCTTTCTCCTCCCCTCCTGGTGCCTTCTTCCTTTGTCCTCTGCCTCTCTCCCTCCATGCTCACGCTCCTTTCCCTGCCGCCCCCACCCCCCGGACTTGCATGCCGCACAGCAGTGGGCCAAGCACAGGGAGCCCCGCTTCTCTTCCGCCTCGTGCCTTGCGCAGCTGCCATTTTGGGCTTGCCTTGGGACCCCTCACTGGGGACCAAGTCTTCTCCCGGCTCCCATGGCCGGAGGCCCGGCTTGGGGTCCGGGGCGAGGGGCGGCGCCCTCCCGGGGAGGCGAGTCGGAGCCAGAGGAGGCAGAGTCAGGTCTGCCTTTGCAGGTGAGGCGGCCCCTGGAACCTCTGGGTAGATGGGAACCCTGAGGCCCGGGGAGGGGCCCCCACCTGAAGGCTTTGAGAGGGCTCCCGGGCCCTTCCCCTGTGGGGGAGGGGCGGGCTTTTTCCGGCCCTTTCTCTCTCTTTTTCCCCCCCTCTTGGTTTCCCTCTTTCCCTTTGGCCTGCCCCTTTGGTCCCTCCCTCCTCATTTTTTTTCCTTTTTTCTCTGTCTTTTTATCTCTTCCTCCCTCTCTCCTTGGGTTCGTTCCTCCTTTTTTCTTTCTTTTTTTCTTCCTCCCTTCTCCTTCTTTTTTTTCTCTCTTTTTTTCTCCTTCCCCCTTTCTTTCTGCTTCCCTCCCTTTCTCTTTCCTCCTCTCTCCTCTTCCCTTTTTCCTCTTAGCTTTTGTTGTTTCCCCGTACCCATCTCCTCCTCCTCCCTTTTTTCCTCCTTTTTTTCCCGCTCCCTCCCTTCCCTTTCCCCTCCCTTTGCCCTGTTGTCCTCCGCTCCTCTTTCCCTCCCTTCTCCTTCTTTCCCGCCTTTTCCCACTTCCCGCCCTTTCTGTCCCTTTCCCGCCTGTTTTCTTCTGCCCTCCCTCTCATTTCCCACCTTTCTCCTGCTTGCCCCGCCCCTCCCCCCTTGCGCACCATCCTCCCCTTCCCCTGCAAGCCTGACCCAGGACGCCTGCGCAGGAACAGGGAAACCACGCGAGTGCCTGCTTCTGTTCCGGCCTCGCACCTTGCGCAGCCGCAGTCTTGAATGTGCCTCGTGATCTCCGGTGAGGAAGGCTTCTCCCCGCTCTGGAAGCCGGAGGCGCGTCGGAGGCGCCGGGTCCCTGGTCTCTGCTCGGGGGCGACGGGCGGGGCCGGGGGGGGGGGGCTTTGTCCCATTTAATCTTTGGGTTTTAAAGTGCTGTTGGAAATACTTTATTACGGCCAGAAACCGCCCCGTGATGGCGCCTACAGTAAAACGGGCCCGGACCTCCAGGAAACTAGCGAGGACAGCGCGGGAGAGGCGCGCGCACGGCTCTGACCAGGAGGACGGGAGAGACCTGTGGGACTCCCGAGAAGACGCCGGAGAAGGTGCCAGAATCGCGCCCCTTGACAGCAGCCCTGGCTGCTGCCCCTAGAGTCCCGAGGGCGCTGCAGCTGCAGGTCTCACAGCGCATCACTGGGGCAGCTCCTGTCCCCGGAACGCCCCTTGTGCCCTGGGCCCGCCCCGCCCCGCCCCGCCCCGCCCCGCGGGTCTCTTGGTGCGCTGGTGCTGCGGCCTCTGCGCCCCTGGCCCCCAAGCAGCCGCGGTTGGTGGAGGGGCCGAAGTCCCGCGCTTTGAGAGGTTGGGTCCCTTCCAGGGGACCCAGGCCGCGCCCACTCCCTGCCTCAGGGGCCGGGACCGGCACCTCTCACCCCCCGGGAGCCCCAGCAAGGAGCCTGGCTAGTCAGCCAGAGCTGCGGGCCCCGCCGGTGGCCTGCGGCCTGGCTGCCTTAAAGCCTTTCCTTGGAAGAAGGGCGGCCCGGAGCCATGGCCCAGCCTTTGGGCCCCGAGAGTGACCGCGCCCGCCGGCCCTTGCTCGGTGGCCAGAGGCTCTCCTGTCGGTGGCTGAAAAGCGCGTGGCCCGCACTGCTGGGTGGGGGTCTCCCGTGGCCACAAACTGAGATGCGGCACGATCGGTCCTGTTCCAGGAAGGATGCCCGACGGGGGAAAGCGCGGAGTAAAAAGGTCTTCCCCAGGCAGGGCCGGTGACGCGTCTGAAGAGGGGGTGAGGTAAGATGCTGAAAACCCCATTTCTTCTTTCCGCTCGTTTCTGACAAGTAACTTTCAGTGATGTCTTTTGTTCTTTATAGCATAATTCCTCTGCTGCTATTGCCCCCCTCCCAGAAAGCCATTCTTATGGCAATTATTGTACAGTTCTCCCTGATCTCCGCACAAATGATATTTAGAAAGGAAGAGGAAAAACGAGCACAGTTGGTGAATATATCGGAAATGCCTGAAGATGTGTATGATGTGCCACCATTGTGGATGTCTATACAAAGGTAGCAGGTGTAGCCATATGTCTTTCAGGTCATGCTTGACATTTGCTACATTCGCTTCTGATTTGTGTGTGTGTGGGGGGGTCATTTATATTGTTATAGTTTTGTATTTTGTTTTCTTGACTCTTTTTGCTTTGCTTCATCTTTCCATACGTCTCCCTATTCATCATTTGTTCATTCCCCAATCACTGGGCACATGCTTTTATTTCCAACTGTGGGTATCACGAGTAGTGCTGTTACAAATATACAGGTGGTTATGGAGACTTTCTTCTTATTCATATTTCCTGTTAGAGACAAGCTCAGTAATGGAACCATTTCACCCTAGGTCAAAGGGTACAGTCATTTTGGTCACTTTATGTGCATAATTCCAAATTGCTTTCCAGAATTCTTGTACCACTTCACAGCTGCACTACGATGCATTGGTGTGCCTAACTTAATCCGGCAACCGCTCTAGAATTGATTATGGCCGTTTTGTTGTCCTCTTGCCAGTCTGCAGAGCATGAGGTTGTTTTGGATGGCACGTCTCTTATCCATAGTGACTTAGTTGTGAATGCTTTGCAGTTCTTCCTGTAAGAACTGTTTGTTCCTATCCTTTGACCGTGGATCTGTTAGGGAACGGGGACTAGGTACTCATATACATGCATGCACAAATATACACATTTGTTAATTGTTAATGTATCTTCGATACCAAAGCCTTAGCTATCGGAGAATTGGATGAAGTTGTTTTCCCATACCACTGCTTCCTTCCTATCTAGGTACATCCGGTTTAATCTGTGACTGACCTTTTCGGTTGTATGATGGGTTCTATTAGTAACACACAATCCCTTGCCGGTTGAGGAATGCGTCTTCCTACCTACCGAAGCGGAGAGAGCTGTATGATCCGTCATTTAATTATTTGTAGAATATAAACAATGTTAAGGTCACGTGTATCCATTAAAATGAGGGGTGTTGGCGTTATGAAAGCCCAAGTTCTGCCAGACTGCTTTCCAGTTTTCTAGAATATAACAGACACGTTGGTTTTCTCAAGTTTAATGTTTTTCAGTTTATGATACATTGGATGATGGAGTTCAGTTGTTTCTAATTCCTTTTTGTCTGCCCTGTTCCATTCATTTCTTTTTAATTTTTTAACCAATACCAAAGGGTTTTTAATGACTTCTCTTTTATACTCTAGTTTGAAATCTGAAAAAAGAAAAACAACTATCCTGCCGTCATCTCTACATTATTTCATCATTTGCGTTAATATTGTAGATCTTTAGAGTTTATTTCCAAATAAATTTTATTATTGTTTTATCAGTTTACTTCTCTTGCTAATTTGGTGGCATATAGCATTAAAATATAAATTAACATTAGTAATTTGACATCCACATTCTTGAATACTTCAAGATAGTATGACTTTTTTAAAATCATCCTTTATTTTCTTAAGGAAAAGTTTGTATTTGAATCTGTGGAAGTCTTTTGGGACTTTTGGCAGATTGATTCTCAGATATTTTATGGTTTTGGTAGTTATTTGATTTGAGAATTTTCTTTTCTGTTTTGTTTCCTTTTTATTATTTGATTTTATTATTTATTTACTAAAAGTGAAGTTGAATTTTGAGTCTTTATTTTCTAGGTTACATTTTGTATATTGAGGGTTTATCTATTTCATTCTCTACGTGTTTATTTTGCACTAACTTTAATTAGTATATATCTTGATTCCCTAACATTTCCCAAGTATAGCATATCAGCCAAAAGATAGAATTATTATTTTTCTCTACCCATTTTTATGCATTCATTTTTTTCTTTTGTCTTAATTGTTGTTACTTGCGTTTCCAGAACAGTATCAAATAATAGTAGGGAGGGTGTGGGCATCTTCACTTTACATACATATATATATATATATATATATGTGTGTGTGTGTGTGTATACATATACATACATAGATAGATGTAAGGAAGGAAGGGAAGAAGTAAAAATACAAAGATGATGATTATCAAGAAATAGAAGAACATGCATATGTGTATTTATTATATATACACGTATTTTTAGACCTATTGTTTGCTCATTACATATGGTACATGCCTTGGGCTTTAGATAGATGCTTTTATGATATTAAAAGATATCCTTCTATGGTCATACTTGGCAGGTTTTTTAGTTAAATATTTTAATAGAAGGCTACTTTGATGCAAATAGAAAATGCACTATGAAAAAATATTCTTTTCAGTGTATAACTCAGATTTAACTTTTAGGAGGAAACTACAAGAACATGTTGGAAAGACTTGGAGGTATGTTGAAGATTCCATTGTGGCTAAAAAGACATTCTTTTGCATAAAGGCTGTGCTTGGAACAGTTTGGAGAAAACAGTAGAATTATTGGGAGGGGCTCTGGCCCTTAGATATGTTTCACGTGCATTTGATTTTGGAGATGCATTTTGGTCTGTTTCTTGGGTTTCCTCATTGTCTTTTGCTCATTTGTAATGGGGAGAGCCAATAATAGTGGTCCTGCAGGGGAGCACTAGTGGGAATGTCTCTTGATATTCACACTGGAAAAAGAACTGGGGAGATCCAGCCTGGACTCAGAAAGCATTAATTAAATGTCTGCTATGTTCCAGACACGGTGCTGGGAACTGGGCATGCAAAGAGAAAAAAGAGGCAGAGACCTTTATTGTTGCCCTCAGGGGAGCTTGCTTTGTGTCCCCCCAAATGACATGAATCGTTAATCGTGGCCTAGAGGGGACCCCAGAAGCCACGTTAGGGCATCTCCAATGGGTGGCACCCCTGGTAGGGACAGGTCCTGGAGCAAGGGGCTCTCTCTCACATCCATAGGGGAGACTTCCCTGGGTGTTTTGCCTCCAAGGGATCATCTGGATAATGTGAAGATAGCAGAAAGCACAAGTCTCTGGACTCTTTATGTTAATGATACAAGGAGGTGATATTGGGAAAGCCCTTAGACACCTCTGAAATGCAACACACATGCTGCTGTCAGCTCCTCCCCCCCCCCAACAGAGAGAGAGCAAACTGACACCTTTGAAGGTTGTGACTTGTCCCAGCTCACGGGATAATGTCACACTTGGTGTTTGAACCCAGAGCATTTGATTCCTGATCCATCACTTTTTACCACTGTAATATACTCTACCTTAAATAAGTGAAAGTAGACATGTATGCTTTCCTTTTCCAGAGGTCCTCTACATTGATTGATATTTTGTATCTTGACTAGAAAATGTCATCAAATTTATGACAAGAACCATGGAAGGCTGAGACTTCATCCTTAAAAATCTTTTATATACACGTGTAATCTAGGAAAGAAAGAATAAAGTACCCTTTATTTAAACTTATTCAAAAAGTTTCAAAATCTCTCTATTCAAAAAGTGGAGAGATACATTATGTAATCTGAGGTTAAAACCACTGGATTTTATATGTTATTGTAAGAATTTCTATAGCCCACCTGGAAGCATTTCTCTTAGAAAAAACTTATCCATTAAGGAAAAAGCCATCCTTTGTGTAATAGTTGTTGCAATCCATATTTTAAATTTAAATTTAGCAAGGCTTCCTAGTATTGATGAATAAACTTCTCAAGTCAGTTGCTTAAATTATTTTGTCAATATATAAACTTGAGAAAATGAAATTTTGATTAATATTTCATTATAGTTAAGTTTAACCAAGTTCTTCTTGGAAAGAGGAAAAGATTGGAAATGTATGCTGAGGCTTCTCTTAAAAGAAGTTATCAGAAAATTGAGCATATTTGGACAACATATAAAGAGCATTTATTTTTCTTAATACCTTTTTTTATTCCAGCGTGAATGCAAAATGTACACTGAAAAGGTAGTTTTATTTTGAGGTTTTTGATGTATTTCATGAAAGACATCTTGGAGTGTTTGTCCTTCAGTATGAGGAGAGCTTACACCTTCTGTACATGTGGAACCCCCCCTTTCTCCCAAATTTTCTGCCTATTGACCTCTTCCTTCCCACATTTTATGTACCAATTCAGATTTTCTCTCTGCTTAAGCACCTTGTATATAGTTTCTAATTTTGTTCTCACAATATTTCTGCAAGGTAGGTGCAGTTATTCTCATTACAATTGAGAAACTGAAGAGCCAAACAAGATTCTATCTTTTTCCCATCTCTTTTATTTACCTTCTGTACATCTGGATCCCCTTTTTTCTCCCAAATTTTCTGCCTTTGACTTCTTTCTTCCCACATTTTGCTTGTACCAGTACCAAATTTTCTCTGTATAAAAACCCTTCTAATTCTATTTGGCTGCAGAATTCTTTCCTACTTAAAAGATCTCATTTGCTTTAGGAAAAAAAAAGGCTTTTTGGAAAACAAATTTGTTTTTATTAGAAAACTTATTTATTACTTTGTATGTAGCCAGGTTTATAAACCAAATTTTACTGCTTTTCTTGTATCAATAAACAGGGATGGAATCATTTTAGTGCTAAGGAGAGAAAATAAGTTAAAATTAAATATATGCTGAAATCTCTTATATATCACTTAACAGTGTTATGATTCATATTTGTATTATGAAATGAACCCATTTTAAATTGTAAATATTTAACAAAACCTATTCTGAACTAAAATTAATTTTTCTTTGTATTTTTTGATTTTAAGTAAGTTTTCAGAAGCACTTAATTTAGTAGAACAAAAATATAGTTTCCCCCAACAATTATATATAAGATTTAATTTTTCAAGTAACAAAAGAACTATATTCTCCCTCGTCCACTTTTTTCCAATTGAAAAAACATAATTTCTCTAATCATAATAAAAATTCCATCATTTTTCAGGAGCAAAAGGCAACAAATTTTGTAGAAGAAAAACTTCAACTCACCAACAGAAAAGCAGGGGATTTTTACACTTCTTTTGAGTACTCTGGTCCACTGTAGAATTAGTAATCCCATTTGCAAATCAGATTCCTAGTCCACATGTTCTATTTACAGATTGTTTTGAGAGTCACAGGAAAATGTTTAATCTGGAGAAAAGCAAGCGATGGAATATTCTCTGTTTCTGTGGATAAATGAAAACAATTTGCTATATGTTCCAGCTACAATAATTCAGTTATTTCCGACTTTAAAATCTACTGGCAAAAGGTTAGGTCCACTGAAACCTGCTGCATGGACTAAGAAATCTTTGGCTCAACTGTCAGAAGTCAGATACTCCCGAGGCCAGGAGTACCGCGGCTATCAAATTCCATGTGCTGTTCATTCTGCCTTCTCTTGTGACTTTAATACATAGCTTTCCTTTTTGTGGCACTGCTCACCTGTACTTTTCCAGCTTTGCTGTTAACACCACCCATCTGTCAGCAAACTGTACCCTAGAGTCTTGGCCGGTGATGATCTGATGTTCCTAGAAAGGAACAAAAGAAATGGGAAATGCAGCCCAGAACATTTCTTCCAGTGAATGATGTTCTTCTGACATCCTATGAAATCTTGGTCGCTTTCTCTCTGTGAGCTATGGCAAAGTGATAAAAATGACTCAGTTTCAAAAAACCAAACAAACTTGTATTTACCAACTTCCATTAAAAAGCTTATTAAAGTATTAATGTCTTAGTCTTTTTATATTACATTAATTCTATTTCAAGGATCTAAGATTTCATCAAAACGAGTAGATGTCACTGGTGCAGATTGTAACCACTCCAATACCCTATTAGTTTGTCCTAATTGCTTGTTAAGCTTACAAAAGAATGCTATCTGTTGACCCTCTTGTGGCAGTGTCCCTGAATCGAAACTGAGTTGATGCTGTGATGGCAGATAGGCCATTGTAATGTTTAAATTTGATTTCATTTACTAAATTTTCTCTTTTTCTTGGTACCACCTCAGGATCACCGTCCCTTTATGATAAAGCACTTTATAAGCTATGTAAATTGTTCAGTTACTTGAGGAAACTGATTGATTTAATTTTAATATGGTAATGATGGTGTTCAAAATTCTTTTGACAGAAACTCAACCATTAGAATATTCTCAGCACTTCCTGACATTGTTTCAGCAGTGGGATCTGGATATTAAGAAAACTAAGGAAGAGGAAGCAAAATTAGCTGTTGGTATCATGCTTGGCATACTTGAGAGTTGATATGCTAGATCTAAGTATAGAAAATGTAGATAATTGCCTGGTAATAATTCTGTGCAGTGGAATAAGCCGCTCTTGTCCATAGCTTGCTCTGTTTTGTGGTCTTGTTAGCTGTGTTACACCTCAGAGATCCTGGCTGCAACTCGGCATGTACCCAGAAAAGCTAGTTTTCTTCCTTTAACAGATCAAGAATCATAATCTGGGCATTGATTCATTTTCCTAATAGCAACCTGATACAAATATTCCCCCATTTTTTTAATTAAGGGAACTAAAGCTCAGGGAATTTTTAATGAATTGTTGTAATATAAAGTAAAGAATTTTTCAGAGCCATAATTTGAACTCAGTGCTCTTTCTTTTGCATGTTTCTTTTTCATTTTATCATGGCTTCCTTCCTTCTTCTTAAAAAAGAGAGAGAGTACTTGAACTTCGGAGCTAAGTTTAGTAATGTCTTTAAATCACAACTTGTGTGATAAAATACTTGAGGTTACTTTAAATTGCCCATCTCTGATAATTTGTGATTTCATGCTAAGAGTGATAATGTTTTTTCTTTTATAATAACAGACTTGATTGTATTTCCCGTAACACATGACAAAGTCTTGCAAATGCATAAATATTTGCACTTTTAGCTCCTGTATATTTTTCCATAAAATTCATTTATATTTAAATAACAGGCATATTGTAGCTAAATATTCCAACAATTCATATGATCAATCCGTATATCAACAATTTAACAAATATGTAGCACTTATAATGTGCACATTATAACTTATATTATATTATTTGCTGTGGAGAGATACAAATGTTAATATTATATCACTCTAAATTTTGCAAAACATTTTAAGTTTCATCTCATTTGATGCTCTCAAACTGGTGAGACAGGTGCTATTATAAGCCCCTTTTTACAGATGAAAAACTGAGAGTAGGAGGGATTGAACGATTTGCCCAGGGGAATATAACTAGTAAGTGTCTGATGCAGGCTTCAGAACAAGGTCTTCTGGATTTCGTCTGCTCTGTCTCCTGCACTACATTGTTTATAAAGAAGCCAAAACTCTTCCCTTGGGAGTTTATAATTTCATGAGAAGATAAGCTCTGTACATAGGAAAGAAATAAGAGAGAAAGGTAGAAGGAGGGGTTCACAGGATCTTATTTGTAAGAAGGCAAGGATGAGAAGCACCTAGCTGGTTGGAAAGGGAAGAAGAGGGACTTGTCAGCAAAAGGAACTTTGCGAACCAAGGTATCTTAGCAGGTGGGAGAGGTAGTTTGTGTTGGGAACCGTGAGCAGAGGGGCTGGCTAAAGTGGTTTGGAGACTACAGGTTAGGACTGGCCACATGTTCAAACATCTCCAGTGGTAGAACAAACAATTCAGGTCTGATTATTATTTTTAATTAATTTATTTTAATACATCTTGCTTTATGAATCATGTTGTGAGAGAAAAATCAAAACCAAAGGTGAAAATCCATGGGAGGAAAAAAAAAAAAAAGAAACGAATATAGCATGTGCTGATTCACAATCAGTCGCCTCAGTTCTTTTTCAGGATGCAGACCACATTTTCTGTCCAAAGTCTGTAGGGATTACTTTGGATCACTGAACCACCGAGAAGAACCACGTCTTTCCTAGTTGATCATTGCACATTTTTGCTGTTATTATGTACACTGTATTTCTGATTCTGCTTGTTTCTCTCAGAATCAGGTCATGTAAATCTTTCCAGCCCCTTCTAAAGTCAGCTTGACTACCATCGTTTATATAGAAAAATAATATTCCATTACTTGCATGTACCACAGCTTATTCAGCCATTGCCTTATTCCCATGATGGGCACCTAATCATGTCCCAATGCTTTGTTAACACAGAAAGAGCTGCTACAGACATTTTGGCATGCATGGGTCCTTTTTGCTCCTTTACAACATCCTTGGGATGCAGACTCAGTATCCCAGTAGTGGCACTTCTGGTTCCAAGGGTAGGCACAGTTTGATAGCCCTTTGGGTATCGTTCCAGATTGCACCCCAGAATCATTGGCTCATTCCACCAACAGTACATTAGTGTCCCAAGTTCCCCACATCCCCTCCAGGATTTATCATCTTTCCCTGCCATCTTAGCCAATCTGAGAGGTGTGAGGTAGTACCTCAGAGTTGTTTTAATTTGCATTTTTCTAATCAATAGTGACTTGGAGCATTTTTCTAAGAATATAGATGGCTTAAATTTTGTCATCTGAAAGTTGTTCATGTTCTTTAATAAGATCAGATTATTATACCCGATTTATGATTGTTTATACTATACCGTTGACCACTTCTCACAAATCGTAGCTCATTTCACATCCTCTGGATCTTGAAGCTCTCTTCTAAACTAGGATTTGCCACGTAATAACTGTTGTTAGCAATTAATAGGAAACCTATCGTTCGGTTTTGGTTTTTGTTACATGCTTACAGTAAAAAATATACATATATGTGTGCCTGCATACTAGAGGCAGTGAGGTGGTACAGTGGATACTGCTTTGAACCTGGAGTCAGGAGGACCTGAGTTCAAGTGTGGCCTCTGGCATTTAAATGACCTTAGGGGAGTCAATTAAATTCTGTCCAACAGAGGTCCTCGTGTGTAAAATAAAAATAAGAGTATTTTTTTCTCTGGGATGTCATAAGGATAACATGTAATTATTAGTAAAGCAATGTGCAAACCATAAGAGCTTCATCAATAATAGTTATTTTTCTTATACTTTTATTGAGCACCCACTGTGTGCTGGAAAGATATAAAATTTAGACATAACATGATTCATACATTTATGAGATTTATAGGCTAGTAGAGAAATATGGCAAGGTATATGGTTTTTATAAAAACAATGCATAGTAAATACACAAAGAGGAGTAAACAACAAATAATATGCAGTTTGAATATGGAACTATTAGTATTAATTAAAACTGGGAAAGGCTAATTTAATAAAGAACTTATAGTTAACCTCAAATCTTTTTCTCTTTCTGACTTCCCTTTTTTTCTGTTGAGGTATCTGGTCTCCCAGGTTTGCAACTTCTAAGGGCATTCTCAATTCAGATAAAAATAAAGAGAGGAATAGATTTTGGTGAAGGGAGAAGCACTTTGCCTTTTTTACTTTATTCGGGGGTTAAGATCGTATTCATACCTAATCTTTCAGTATAGCTAAATTAGTTTTGTTCTTTTCTTTTTGATATGCTTTAAAAATTTTTTTATACTGATGGGTAAATAGAATATGAGGTTATGGTGATAATGAGTTTGCTACTATTCAGTTATTTAACCTAATGTTAAATTTTTGCAACCATAGTTTTTCATTTTGTAAGATCATGACTATCTTATTTTTTGTTTTTTAGAATATATTTAAACAACAACTAAAAGATTTTTCAACAACCAGAATGATTCAGACCACAGACTGAATACGATTAAACACCTATATGAACAATTTCAGGTCTGGTATATGCAAGATCTTCATACATTTTTAAAACTTAATTTCAACATTAACAGTTTTCTGAATTGATGGAAAATGTTGCAAAACTCTTATTCAATACTTCATCATGTCCTAGAGTTTACCCTTGTCTTTCTATGTTGCTGAAGTACAAACTCTGACATTTTATGAACTCATATAATAAAAAATAATAAGTGCCTATTGCATGCTAAGCTCTATGCTAAGCACTGGGAAACAAAGACAAAGAAAGTCAATCTCTGCTCTAAAGAAACTCTGTGGTGGAGACAGCATGTGGACAAGTATATACAGAGAAACTATAGGCAAGATGAATTGGAAATAATCAATAGAAGGAAGGCACTCGAATTAAGGGACATTGGGAAAGAATTCCTGTGTTAGGTGGGATTTTAGCTGGGACTTGAAGTCAGGATGTGAAATGAGGAGGGATAATATTCCAGGACAAGAATAGGGCCAGTCAAAACTACCTGTGGGGAGATGGTGGGTCTTGGATGAGAACCAACAAGGAGGTCGGTATAAGTGAATCACAGGACAAGGTAGGGGAGGGCAGGTTATAAGAAAACTGGAAAAATTGGGAGGAAGATGCAGGTTATGAAAGACTGAATATCATACTTTTTAAAAATTTGATACCGTAGTTGGCAAGCCACTGGTGTTGGTGGTTTTTTTAAATAGCTTTTTATTTACAAGATATATGTATGGGTAATTTTACAGCATTGACAGTTGCCAAACCTTTTGTTCTAATTTTGCTCCTTCCCCCCATCCCCTCCCGTAGATGGCAGGTTGACCAATACATGTTAAATATGTTAAAGTATAAATTAAATACAATATTAATATACATGTCCAAACAGATATTTTGCTGTACAAAAAGAATCAGACTTTGAAATAGTGTACAATCAGCCTGTGAAGGAAATCAAAAATGCAGGCGGACAAAAATAGAGGGACTGGGAATTCTGTGTAGTGGTTCAAGTCATCTCCCAGAGTTCTTTCACTGGATGTAGCTGGTTCAGTTCATTACTGCTCCGTTGGAACTGATTTGGTTCATCTCATTGTTGAAGATGTCCATGTCCATCAGAATTGATCATCATATAGTATTGTTGTTATATAATGATCTCCTGGTCCTGCTTGTTTCATTCAACATCAGTTCATGTAAATCTCTCCAGGCCTTTCTGAAATCCTCCTGCTGGTCATTTCTTACCGAACAATAATATTCCATAATATTCATATATCACAATTTATTCAGCCATTCTCCAATTGATGGGCATCCACTCAGTTTCCAGTTTCTGGCCACTACAAACAGGGCTGCCACAAACATTCTTGCACATACAGGTCTCTGTCCCTTCTTTAAAATCTCTTTGGGACATAAGCCCAGTAGCAGCTGTTGGTGTTTTAAAATCAGTTTTAACAGCTGAGTGACAGATGGACTGGAGCGGGAAGAGCCTTGTGACAGGCAGTCCCACCAGTAGCTATTGTAACAGTCCAGGTGTGAGAAGATGAGGGACTGTGCTGGGATGGGAGTAGGGTCAGAAGGGAGGGGGCACGTGCGAGAGATGCTGAAGGTGTCCTTGATAAGGCTTGGTCACAGCTTGGAAATGGGGAGAAGGACACGGAGGGTGTGAGCTTGGAGGTCTGGGAGAAGAGTGCTAAAGAAGAGGAGGGTCCGGGGGTGGGGGGGACCATGAGTTCAATTTTGCACAGAGTTAAAATGTCTAGTAAGGAGGTGGAAACACAAATGAGAATGAGCAGGGGTTAGAGCTGGGCAAGTGGATCTGAGGATCATTTGGCTGGAGTTTGGCAGCAGGACAAAGTCAGCTAAGTATAGAGCTTCAACAAACCCAAAGTAGAGGGCTTTGCTTGATCCTCGTCAAGGTCCTTCTGTCCTTCTGGCAGGGATTTCAGGGCAGCAGATTGTCACCCTTGGTTCTCCTCCTGCATGATTGTAACCATATTCTTGTCTGCCTTTAGGGTTGCACTATTATTTCCTTTAAATTCTTGGCTTGTTTGCCTTTACCTTCTTAGTCAGTTAAGTTTCTTTACTTCCCTTTTGTATGCTTTGGGAACTGCTACAAATGTCATCACTTTAGAAAAATATTTAAGCCAAGCGGTAAAAGGAGCATAAAAGATTGGTATCAAAGCGTCCATTAAACACCTATGTCCGTGGTCAAATACAAGACTTTGCCCAAACCATGATGGCTTCCAGGAGGCTGTACCTGTTCCAGTGAAAGCCAGAAGGCATTTGGAGGGGAGTATACAAAGCCTGCTGCTCTCAAAGATTTCTGTTGTCTCTGTTTCTCTCTCTCTCTTTCTCTGTCTGTCTGTCTCTCTCTCTCTCTCACACACACACACACACACATTTCTGCGTCTGTGTTCTAGACTATGCATTGGACTACACGAGCAACATCTGTGGGCAAGTGGCACTGCTTGCTAGAAGGACCCCTCCAAAGGGGGGATTAACAAGCAGGCTCCTATTCTCTTACCACTTGCTCTTCCCAAAGCTCAGTATTCTCTCTCAAAATCATCCCTGGGCAAAATCCACACTGATATATTCTCTGAATCTGGCTATCAATGCTCATTTATATATCTTATTTGTGAGTGAAAATTTATACTCCTTAAAAGATGTATGGAATATGTGTGAATTTACATCGTAAACACTACAGATGAGCAGGTTGCAGAAATAACCCATAAATTTTCTACTTGCATAACAAAGCTCACCAGTTACCTAATAATAACTGGCCTTCCCCTTATAACGACGTACAGCGAGTATGAGCACATGTGGTGATCGGACACGTAGCAAATAGCATGCATGGCAGCTTTGTTTACATGGGTTCTGAGTGTGAATGCCATGATGTATTTTGTGTAGATTTTATGGTTTAATGAAATGCACAGGTGCTGGGCCTTGTATGTCCAACATTTTTAGCACAGTTGGATAAAGGTATAGATGGCACGCTCATTAAATGTTCAGTTAACAATCTGGGGAATGCTAAGACCTTGAAGACAGCACCCAGAAAGATGTAAACAGGCTAGGGTCATTGAGTCGTAAGAAGGTGACATCCACTAGGGAGGAGAAAACTCCTTGGATACAAAAAGTTAGCTCTACAGTTATGAGGTGGCGCAGTCATAGTTGGACAACTGTTCTGAAAGCTGGAGGTTTTAGTGAACTTCAAACTCAGTGTGAGTTAGCAGTTTTCTGGAAGGCAAAAAGGCTCATGAGATCTTGAACTGTTTTAAAAAGAGACGTAGCATTCACTATAGGAAGATAGTAATGCCACTGTTTTACGCCCTTGTAAAACCTCGGTCTTGAATATGGTGATGGATTCTGGCTGCCACTGGTACAAGCAGTCTCTATCGTGCTTTCTCTGTATGCAGGGAGCATTTTCCATCCCAAGTTTATTGGAATTGCTGTGGATCCCTGGATTGCTGAGAAAAGCTGAGGCTGTCATAGCTGGTCATCACACAATCTCGCTGTTGCTGTGTAGTTTTCTTTTTTTCCTGCTTCTGCTCAGTTCATGTGAGATTCAAATGAAGGAATAATTGTTAAGTGCTGAACACATAGTGAAAGCTTTATCTAAATGTTAACTTTTAAATATTTTTTTCTTGATGCAAAGTATTACTAGGTAAAGTCTTCTACTACATCATCAGGACCATTGTAATTTGGCAGGGATACTTGAAAAGGGTGGGTAACTTGGAAGGTTGTCTGCAGATAATATGCTTTGGGAAACCTTTTTGTAAAGTCTGGGCTAACTCCCTGGAGGCCTCAAGTATAGCTGGAGTCAGGATAAGTAAAGTCCTTGGTCTTTAGGGGGAGAAGTGAAGGAGACAGACAAACTGCCACAGGCTCGCCACCAACCTCTCTCTTCCTCCTACTGCCAAAAAATGAGTCTGGCTTGTCTCACACCACCCTCTGATCTTTCCTGCGATTATCTGTATACACCAAATATCGAGCCACCATGGAACAGTGAGAAAGGCCATTTTTCCAAACATTTGCTAATAGAATCATTGTCCAGTAGGTAATTAGTCTTAAGTGCTCGGTTGTGTGATTCAAGAACACTTTTTAAGAGTTAAAGCCCTTTATACCTTTTCTTATTCTCTTCTCCCCTAGCATGTCACATAATCTTAAATACTGTATAGTAGGTCTGAAAAATACTACTTTACTGTGTGTGCATCTCTTTCATGGTATATTAAGGGTTTAAAAATGGGACTAATCTTTCAGCTGCTAGGTTTCTTTATATCCCTTGCATAGTTGTTGTACTGCTATTAGGGGACATTAAAATGTGCTCCCGCTATGGCAAACTTGGTTCTTTTATCCTTGTGTTACTTGGAGGATAGGACCTTATATAAAGCATATTAACACTCATAATGGAGTTTTCTTAACACGATTCATTCACGTCTTGTCTCTTTCACCCAAGAAGGTAAGAAGAGGCTTCCCTGCCACCACATTTATTTGCCAGAGAATTGTGTGTATTTGAATTGATAGTTAATTTTAGAAGTGAATTGTTAGAATTTAGAAGAGACAGGTGATTTTTAATAATCGATATTGGCCTTTTACTTTGTAGAATTTGGAAGACTTGGAAAAGAACCATGATAATTTTCTTATAGTTGCACAACATGAACTACAAGACTAAAAGGCCATGTTACAAAAGAAAATTATGATGAACATTGTAAGTAATGTGGTATATTTTCAACTGAAAAAATTAAGATTAACGCGTTACACATTTCTTTCATCAAATAAAAGAGTATATTAAAGTTATTTTTAAAGTGTTAAACATTTCCTTTCGTATCTCCTTTTTTTTTACAGCGATACAGCAGATATTGGCAAGAGTTCAAAAATTTTTTTAATCCATGTTATTCTTATGGCTCTTTGAAGAAAGAATGTGGACTTCAGTAATATGGTACAATGACAACCATGAGCTAAAAGAAATGCAAATATTTACTGTGACTTAAGTCGTTTATAAAAGATCTCTCTTTATTCCTTTTCAGGTCCTTTGGTGTTAGTGTTCTATATTAAACAAAACAGCCAAGAACATAATTCATTAGTGTGAAAGACTGAACAGAGTATGTGAACTTCAGTTCTAAAAAATGAAAATTAATTATAATTAAGTAATATGTTCTTGACAAGAAATGGCAGTATATCATAATTTTAAAGGTCAATGCTGCTATTTAACATTCTTGGGGTATTTCATATCTGCATTCCAAGCAATGGGGACCACAGAGAAAATGCCAGAACCTGAGAGATGGAGTGTCTTGTTTGTGCGATAACCAGGATACCAACGTCACCAATTCAAGCCTGAGGGTGCAAGGAGTCTGGAGAGAGAGGAGGGGGGGCATAGCCCTTCAGGAGCTCTATTCACCAAAGTTTTCCTGCTTTTTCTTTCTCACACATGATACTTCATTACCCATCTACATATCACTGCACAGGTTGTCTCCCATGACTCCTACAAAGTAGGCATCTAGTAAATTCTCCTGAACTTTTCTCCTGCTTGCCCCGCCCTCCCCCTTGCACCATCCTCCCTTCCCCTGCAAGCCTGACCACGAGGACGCCTGCGCAGGAACAGAAATCACGCGAGTGCCTGCTTCTATTCGGCCTCGCACATAACGCCAACCGCAGTCTTGAATGTGCCTCGTGATCTCCGGTGAGGAAGGCTTCTCCCGCTCACCAAACCAGAGCGCGTCAGAAGGCGCCCGGTCCCCACTGGTCTCTCTGCTCAGGGGCGACAGGCGGCGAAGACCGAGGGGGAGCTTTGTCCCCGATAATGTTTGGGTTTTAAAGTGCTGTTGGAAATACTTCCAGCCCACGGCCAGAAACCGCCCCGTGATGGCGCCTACAGTAAAACGGGCCCGGACCTCCAGGAAACTAGCGAGGACAGCGCGGGAGAGGCGCGCGCACGGCTCTGACCAGGAGGACGGGAGAGACCTGTGGGACTCCCGAGAAGACGCCGGAGAAGGTGCCAGAATCGCGCCCCTTGACAGCAGCCCTGGCTGCTGCCCCTAGAGTCCCGAGGGCGCTGCAGCTGCAGGTCTCACAGCGCATCACTGGGGCAGCTCCTGTCCCCGGAACGCCCCTTGTGCCCTGGGCCCGCCCCGCCCCGCCCCGCCCCGCGGGTCTCTTGGTGCGCTGGTGCTGCGGCCTCTGCGCCCCTGGCCCCCAAGCAGCCGCGGTTGGTGGAGGGGCCGAAGTCCCGCGCTTTGAGAGGTTGGGTCCCTTCCAGGGGACCCAGGCCGCGCCCACTCCCTGCCTCAGGGGCCGGGACCGGCACCTCTCACCCTAGGAGCCCCAGCAAGGAGCCTGGCTAGTCAGCCAGAGCTGGGGGCCCCGCCGGTGGCCTGCGGCCTGCCCCTTAAAGCCTTTCCCCTTGGAAAGGGCAGCCCCGGAGCCAGCGGCCCAGCCTTTGGGCCCCGAGAGTGACCGCGCCCGCCGGCCCTTGCTCGGTGGCCAGAGGCTCTCCTGTCGGTGGCTGAAAAGCGCGTGGCCCGCACTGCTGGGTGGGGGTCTCCCGTGGCCACAAACTGAGATGCGGCACGATCGGTCCTGTTCCAGGAAGGATGCCCGACGGGGGAAAGCGCGGAGTAAAAAGGTCTTCCCCAGGCAGGGCCGGTGACGCGTCTGAAGAGGGGGTGAGGTAAGATGCTGAAAACCCCATTTCTTCTTTCCGCTCGTTTCTGACAATTAACTTTCAGTGATGTCTTTTGTTCTTTATAGCATAATTCCTCTGCTGCTATTGCCCCCCTCCCAGAAAGCCATTCTTATGGCAATTATTGTACAGTTCTCCCTGATCTCCGCACAAATGATATTTAGAAAGGAAGAGGAAAAACGAGCACAGTTGGTGAATATATTGGAAATGCCTGAAGACGTGTATGATGTGCCACCATTGTGGATGTCTTTACAAAGGTAGCAGGTGTAGCCATATGTCTTTCAGGTCATGCTTGACATTTGCTACATTCGCTTCTGATTGGGGGGGTCATTTATATTGTTATAGTTTTGTATTTTGTTTTCTTGACTCTTTTTGCTTTGCTTCATCTTTCCATACGTCTCCCTATTCATCATTTGTTCATTCCCCAATCACTGGGCACATGCTTTTATTTCCAACTGTGGGTATCACGAGTAGTGCTGTTACAAATATACAGGTGGTTATGGAGACTTTCTTCTTATTCATATTTCCTGTTAGAGACAAGCTCAGTAATGGAACCATTTCACCCCTAGGTCAAGGTGATGTTGAAATTACCTATTAAACTGCTCATGATTGCAAAGATCATCTGATATAGGACAAGAACGTACAATTGTAGAGACATCGCTGATTAGCTTTCACCCTTACTTTCACTTCATTCAATACAATATTGACACAAATCACTCACAAGAGCAATATTCAGAGAAAACAAATTCAAAAACAAGGGTAATAGTTTTAAAGGCAATTTATGAAAATAATATCAAATATGGATCAGGCCATCCTCAGCAACGAGATCAACCAAATCATTTCTAATGGAGCAGTAATGAACTGAACTAGCTATACCCAGAAAAAGAACTCTGGGAGATGACTAAAAACCATTACATTGAATTCCCAGTCCCTATATTTATGCACACCTGCATCTTTGATTTCCTTCACAAGCTAATTGTACAATAATTCAGAGTCTGATTCTTTTGTACAGCAAAATAATATTTTAGTCATATATTATTGTGTATCTAAGTTATATTTTAATATATTTAACATCTACTGGTCATCCTGCCATTTAGGGAGTGGGGTAAGAGGTGAAAATTGGAACAAGAGGTTTGGCAATTGTTAATGCTGTAAAGTTACCCATGTATATATCCTGTAAATTAAAGGCTATTAAATAAAAAAAAAAAAAAAAGAAAAAAAAAGAAAATAATATCAAATAAGAGTGAGACTTGGCGCTTATCAAATGAGGCATGCAGGTAAATATTGACTTTGGTGAGCAGGGTTAGTAAATCGAAAAGAAAACCCTGGGAATTTATGAAGTCAATAAGTGTGGCTACAGCTGTAGTAATTGTCCTAAGTAGCGGGGCTGGGATTCCAGAATAGCTCCTCTACTTGCAGATGTTAAATGATTGCCAACCATCTCCCATTGTTATGCTCCATCTGAACAAAGCCATGTTTCTGTCTGGTTGTGTGTCTTTCCCTCTCTTCAACTCTCTGTTTCTGTCTCTGTCTCTCTCCCTCTCTGGTACAATCAAGCTCAATGGTGTATATCTGTCGCCTCAGTTCCCTCTCTACCAGTCATTCCATGACCCTGGATTAGGGATGAAAGAAGCCTCAGAGACCAGTTAGTTCCATCCCCCACTTTTACAGAGGAGGAAACTGCAAATCTCAGAGGTCCGGTGCTTTTGTGAGAGGGCACAGCTCGGAAGTGTGTGGGGCACATTCGAACCTGGGTTTTCCTGACATAAATTTCAGTTCTGTATCCACTACATCCTGCTGCCTTCTGTTCTCTCATATTACTAAGCTCCTCTCATCTCTCTAGCAGTTTTGAGACTGGAGGTATAAGGAAAGGAGTGGCTTTTCTATTTTAAAGAAAAAATAACACCCCCTAAGTGGTGCTGAGCACTCACTAGATCCTTATTGACCTGAACTGAATTCTTTGTCTTCCTGTCTACATAATACTGTCATCAGAAATTTGCAAGGATTCACACACAACTTATGTTATGAGGTAATAACAGGTATAAAAACATCATTTAGCACCAAAAGTGATGTAAATCTGTGGGCATCCTATCATGGAAACAAGAGAAGTCAATCCTACTTCTGTAGCAGAAGTGACCTAAGGAGACATGGCCACTCCACCACCCTGTAAGTCTCCAGAAAACCTTCTGTCTACCAGAGTCTGAGGGGATTTCCTCACCTCTTGCTCACCCCGCTCCACATGTCTGAGGATTACCCAAGGCATCAGTGTATCAAGTCCTGCCATCAAAGAGCAAAAAGACAGATTGTCTATAAATCAAGTCCCAGGACCATTGCAACACAGAAAAGCTCCTTCTTTCTGCAGCTACTGTGCTAAGTAAGGAAGCAGAATAATGGACCACGTGAGCCCAGTTGTCCTTTCCTGCAGGGTAAGCCATCTCCAAACACCACAGAGCCCTGGACAGTGAGCCCGCTATGGTTAGAAAAGAGCCAATGTGAATTCCCACAGAGTATTCTGTTCTGCTTTTTCTTCCAAAGTCTGACAGAGAACAGAATAGGAAAATCTGCAAGGACTTTGTTTTTGTGGAGGACTTGCAACAATCAGGAAAGACTTCTTAGGGTAAAAAAAAAAAAAAAGACTTGAGAAAGCGCTGAAGAGATGATTGCTAAAGGAAATCTGAAGAATCAGTTCCAGGGTCATTGGTTTTTAAGTCAGTTGCTCTCAAAAAAATCCCTATTGCGCTGTGACTACTTGTCCGGCACAGGGCTTGGTTCTGAGGAAAGGGAAAGGGAGAGAATGAGACAGAGGAAGAGAGGATGAAGGGAGGAGCACCAGAAGTGCTGTCTCAGCTAGGCTCCAGAACTCACTGAGTTTGCTCTTTTGTGCTTCCCACTGCCCCTCACCTCAGAGTCACAACTTAGACACTGCTTTTCGATAACAGCATCTTTACCGGTTCATAGAAAGAGGAAGTGAGGGTGGGTAAGGAGGCCATTTTGGGCAGAATGGAAGGAGCTTGGACTGGGAGCCCAAGAGGCCCAGGTGCAAGTTCTGCCTCTGTCTCTGATGACCTGTGTGGCCCTGGGAAGGTCACTTAGGGCTTCTGAGCTTCCTTTCCCAGATCATAAAATAAGAAAGTTCCATTTCAGAACCTCTGAGAACTTTTCAGCACCAGGTCTATATTCCTGTGCATGCCTGTAGCAGTCACTTCTCTGTGGACCTCAGATTCTCCATCTGTAAACTGAGTAGGTTGCATATGTACCCTTTGATATCCCTTGAAACTCTCAATGTAAAACCTTGCC